>NC_070631.1:1266420-1438920 GCF_947347685.1 Pleuronectes platessa
ACACACACACACACACACACACACACATACAGGTAAAGAGGGTATAGAAAGACTTTTTCCTCAAACAGGCCCGGTGGTGGTAAACAGGGACTACCCTTTCCCGATGTCCTAGAGCAATGGGAGTAAGGTCAACACACTCTAAAAAATCTGAAAAAAATTCAGCTCACTTTAGAATGTAGAAACAAGCTACAGAACTCTATACACAAGGCCCTGACTGGGTTGTGGTTTTCGCAGACATCTATCTTTTGTGGCATTTGAGGACACAACAAACAATGTTGGGACTTTAAAGGGACAATGACGTCACCTTTTAAATAGCTCCTCATTAACAAACACACACACCTGACAGAACACAGCATAATGGGGACCATTATTTTATTACCCTAAAATTAGGTCAAACTTATATATTTTTTTAAATAAGAAATATATATATATATATATATATAAAAAAAATCCAGTTCTGTTATTCTTCATCTTGTGGTTAAGCTCAGAATTGGGATCACTTATTTTTAAGTGATCCCAATTCTGAGCTTAACCACAAGATGAAGAAAAACAGAACTGGATTTTTTTTAGCATTTGTTTGGAGCGAACTTCAAATACCTATTACAATTGTAAACAGGATTTGCATACAGCAAAACCTAATTTCTTAGCAGCCACACACGCTAAAAACAAAAAAAAAATGGGCATTATGAACTTCCATTAGCTTGTCTGCTGAAGTATTACTTTTATCCACTTTAAAATAACATTTTTTGAAACATTTTGCCTTTTAAAACGTTAAGGCATCAGCCAAACCACAATGCAAACAAAAACAAATGAACACAAGTCAGTGGATTTACAGCTTTTGCTGCTCTGCCTTTCTCTTTGCAGTTGTTCCCCGGTTTCTCACAAAGTCCCTTATATTTTGCACTGTTCGTTGTGCTAACACGGAGCCTTCGACCATCTTGCAGTGACTGCATTCATGTTTGGTGGCTAGTCTTCCTTTGAGTATGTAAGCTTTGAAGTGCCGCATTACTGCAGCCTCCTCAGCCTTGGACCAGATCTTCTTTTTCACTTTTCTGGAATGATGTTCTTGATGAGTTTTGCCTGGAAGATATACAGGAAAATATGTAGAAAACATTTGTCACACAAACAGAAAACAAACTGTGTTGGCTACTTGGATCCATCAAAACTTCCAACTAATTGTCTCTTTGATGAAAATTCTTGATAACTTGTTACCTGTTGACGGTTCACTTGATATGATTTTCCCCATCTACATCGGTCTAACTCAGTTGTTAATATTCAATCAATGTTATTAATTCACCATTCAGAGGTTTTTATGTAGTGGATGATTTGTGTATATTGTATATACAATACTCTGCACAAGTTTTAGGCAGATAAATCTGGGATGCTTATAAGAGTAATACCATTAATAGTTTGAGATTTATATATTAACTGTTAATAGAAAAAAACGAAGTCAAATCAATATTTGGTATGAGCACCCGTTCTCCTGTATACTTGGCAGGTAGGTTGTTCAGCATCCTGGGGAAGTCCCCATTGTTCTGCTGTGCATTTGAACTGTCTCAATGTCTCTTCTGGCTCTGCATATAATCCCACATTGACATCATGATGTTAAGATCAATCAATCAATCAAATTTTATTTGTATAGCTTGTATTCACAAATTACCTCATATCTCATAGGGCTTTAACAGGGTGTGACATCCTCTGTCCTTAACCCTCAGCAAGAGTAAGGAAAAACTACTAAAAACCCTTTTAACAGGGTAAAAATACATAGAAACCTCAGAGAGAGCCACATGTGAGGGATCCCTCTCCCAGGACGGACAGAAGTGCAATAGATGCCACGTGCAGGAAAACATCATCAAGATTAAAGTCTTCAAGATTAAAGTCTCTAGCAGCATTTGATGAGGGTAGACATCCCGAAGGACAACCCCAACATGACATGCCAAGCAGTCCCGCTGCAATCACGATCAGGGGCCACATTTATAACCCAGTGCATAGGATTCACTCTAAAAGTGTATATGTGCACCTGGAAACGTTTGTACGTGGCTCTGCCTCATATCTTGCCCTCTGCAAGCCGACATTCAACCATAAATGGTCAATGCAAAGCAAATAATGAATTTCAAATTATCCTGCTGACCAATGGGTTTCCACGATGAGTCACAGCGTCAAGCAATGACAAGAGGAAGCAAAACTTTCTGACACTGACATCAAGGTGTTTGTTACTGAGGTGGAGTTGAAGAGCGATTTTATGGGACAGCATTGATGTCCCTAATAGAAAAAAATACACAGATACACTGCTGCTGCAGATAATATAGTGAGTAAGAGTGAGAATAGTAGAAAGAACAGTGCCTGAAATAAAAAAAGAAAAGTATCGCTTCACACTGTGGGAACTTGTTGGATCGCCTGTTATTATTTGAATCATCCAAAGTTCCAGGATTATTAAATTCATAGCAGCTGTGATGCCCCAAAGCTATAAAAAAATGTCAGAATTATTTTGATATGACTGTTTGTGTACTGGGATGGTTCGGTTCCATTGGTCCATCTAATACTTCAGCACAAAAATCCAAGATTACAGATCTGTAGGATCTGTATTAACTGATGAGTCATCATCATGGGACAAAAACTCTGATCAATGAAACTTAATTTCCTGCATCCATCACGCACGAGTGTCATCGATGTATTTATTTTATTTAGAGCAATCGGACTTATTACTTCACACATCATTGGATCCTAACCTCCCCCTCTGAGGTGTTATTTGTAAAAAGAAGTTGGAAAGTGAATAGTTTCTTTATTTTTTGTAAGTGATCTCATTCACTGCAGCGATTTTACACACACGTCCTTAATGATACATGCAATGTTGGAAGATATAATTAAAAACTATGAATTACTCGGCTCTCTCTCATCTGTTTAATGGAATCTGAACGTAATTTGCTGTAAATTGTTTTATATATTTTTCAATTAAAAGGCTCCTATGGAGCAGTTATGTCGCGCAAACACAAATAAGCTGTTGGTTTTAATGTTAACGATGAAGCGGTTTAATAGTCTGGCTGTAGTTCACCTCCTCACGTCAGCATCACCATTTACCATCTCCAAAATGTGTGTACGCATGGTCTGAGTTAGCCTGGAAGTGCGCATTCTCTCGTCAATATAGTTTTTATAAATCCCATCGTTTGTGCGAGAAGCGAGACATTTTGTGCATATGCAACGGTTATAAATGAGACCCTGGGACTGTGTGGCCATGTGTTGCAGACGTCTTATGGCAGAGGATAGTTATTTTAGTGCAGAATGAATTTGGGACAGAGGCGTGCCTGATGGTACTAAGTAGTTTTGTACAAAAGCAACGGAACTTGCAATAGAGAGAAATTGAGATGCACAGATGCAGGGGTAGAGAGGAGTATGACATGCAACAGAGGTCCTCACCAAGAATCCAACTTTGCAGTTATCTAGTATGCTTCGTAACCAGCAACTGTATAATTTTTTCTATTAAATTCAATCATTCTATTTATATGATGTCTTTATTAATTGCATTTTTTTTCTTTAATACCATTCTTAAATGCCTTCAAACTTGCCTTACCTTCAGACGGAGAAGCAGTCTCATCTACTGTGGACGACACAGTTCCTGCTACACACGATACAACAAAAGTAGTTTTTTACACAGGATAAGGTCAATTTTAGCAATAGAAACATAACTTTAGGGTGTGGTAACTTGCCTAAATCTGCAGTTTCCTGGACCTGTTCTGTGAGTGTAGAAGCTAATGCAGCACCAACAGGCTCGGCATTTCCACCTTCTGATGCTGTGACAGCTGTGTCACTCTCATCCGACTCACCCTCACTGTCCTTGGCCTCAGTGTCAGTCAGTGCAAGTTCCTCTGGGAAAAGGTAACATGAATAGCTCATCATTACATGAAAAGCTTATAAATAATCAATTAACAATTGGAAATTATATATTAGCTCACTATAGTAGTAACGTTAGGTAAATCCACAAAGGTAAAGGTGAGGTTAAACAGTAAAAAGCCTTTGGATTGAGATGCGAAAATTACAAAATCTGAAGCAGACGGTCAATTGCCGTGAAAGCCTTCCTATTGTGCATTCAAAATGGATTTAATTATAAATTGTGTGCACAAAAAATATATGTAAGGACTTCTGAGGCTATTTAATAATACTGATTTGAACAACCAAGTTTTGTAAAACGTTCACACAATATGATCATAAAGCATTATCTTAATACAATTGCAGTGCAAGTTGATAAACCACAATGTTGATTTATTTCCTAGCTTTGCAGTAGTCAGCAGTAGAGTATTTGATTCTTAACAGAAGACATGCCATATATTTGGACATGAAATGTGATCTGTGCAAAGAAAAAGTTAGTGACCAGGGAACTAAGGCTAGTCCAGATGTCTTTGATTTGATGTTCAGAATAAAAAGCATACAACCCTAAAATGACATCCTTACGTGCTAATTTCTATACACACCTTCTAGTTCAATCTCATCCAGAGATTTCCCTTGCAGGCTGGAGAGATGTCCCTTTTCCATGGTCAAAAGCAGTTTTGAAATCTTGGCCAGTTGTGTGGTGGGAACTGGTAATCTATAAAAATCTCTGTGAACACGAATGTCATGACCAAGAAAATCTGCAACCTGATCAAGTTCATTGTTTTTTAAATTTAGTACTTGGGAAAGTGTGGCAACATGCTTCCTGAGCTGTGTAGACCTGAGGTGCTCAGGGTGCTTTGCTCCACACTGGCTTGCATGGACACGCAAAGAGTCCTGTCCTCTATAGTGGCTCATTGACTTGGGTCTCGCAAACAAGAAGACATTTGTGGCACAAATACCACACTCAGACCGTTTACTAATCAAAAGTGACAGAGCATCTAAAACACTTGGGGTGAGCAGAACTGCAACTTTTCTCCCTCTTTTTCCCATAATTTCTATTCTGCTAAAAAAGTTGCAGAGCTTCTGTTCAACATGTGATAGTCCGATAGCAACATCGTCATGGAGCTTTGAGCAGTCCCTCTGCTCAAAGCTTTTGAGGCGCATCTTCGAAACCTCCCCAGCACGTCTACGATTAAAAACAATTATTTGTGAAAGTGTAGCATTTGCAAGACGACCATAATTTTGAGCCGTGGCCTCCTCCTTCAATTTGCTAAAGGCACTTTCTGCAGATTTCTGGAGGAACTGATGAAGCATCTGAACATCTTCTGTGAAGGGTAGAGTTGATGGTTTGTTGTACTTTGCATCACTCAGCGTGTTCAGTGCACTGTGAGACACCAACTCAGCCCACTTGGATGTGTACAATTTTTTGAAAAAGCCAGTGGACTTGACCAGTTCATCATCTTCAGCCATGAGGGCCCGACAATGAATGATGTCATTGATTTTGTTCAGAGCATGTCCTAATTTAAGTGCAAGGCTGGGTGTTCGGTATGACAGCTTTTCATCATCGAAACCTGAAACTTTTTTCACTGCTTGCACAACTGTCTTAAAGTTTGCAGGTTTAACAGCGTCCTCTAGGTTATGTACTGAGAAGTCCGTGCGCAAACATAACAACAGACGTCCGATTTCACGAAGCTTCTGTCTTATGTATTCATATTTTGTAGGGTCGTGTCCGTGCCTGTTGTAAAGTGACTGGGCAAACTGAATAATTGAAAAGTCATTCCGCACAACAGAGGTAACCTCATCCTGCCTCATTACACTAATCAGCTTCCACACTCCACTTGGAATCTGCTGACAGGACATAGACTGTTGAGCTCCAGCCAAACCCAGCACTTTTGTTCTTCCAGGTTCTTCATCCAAATCTTCTGGCTTGCAGGGGCATCTGCGGACATGTCTCCAAAGCTCCTTACGAATGTACATTCCTTGACAGTACATACAGTGAATAAAGTTTCCTGCTACAACTTTAGCTTTTGTTTTTTTCTTCACCTTCAGTTGTCCGGTTCCTTCTTGTAAAACTGTAGCGTTATGTCTAAAATTTCCTTTATTCCTCATTTTTTCTATCAGTTTTTTGCGCTCTTTGGAGTGCTCAGGGAGAGAAAATGCATGTACAATTTCAGCATGTGTCTTATGCGTTTTCAAGTGGCGTGAAATTTTGCTTTGTGGTTTACCACAAACATAACAGAAATTTTTTTTGCTCAATGTCAGATGTGTTGATTCTGGTTTGTGAATCTCAGCTTCACCCTCTGGCTTATCATTCGACATTTTAGCAGCATTGGCACCCATGTCATCTTCAAGAGGTTGCCAAGACTTTGACGTGCTGGGTACAACTGGAAAGCTTGTGTCTGACACTTTAGATGTTCTGACATCGGGCATCGCTGGATTTACTTGAATCTGTTCTCGTTTTGAATGATTAGACATAAAGGGCACTCTTGCATCTGAGTCTTCATTATCTTCATCTTCTTCATCTTCTTGTGACTCAGAGTCTGGTACGTATTCCATATCAGACATGTTCTCCTGATCTGACGACAGCTCACCCTCAGGACATTCAGAAAACTGCTGCCCCTGAAATGGTGAGAAAACAGTTTGAGTGGTGATTTACATTTTATAGACAGTGTTTACCTTAGATCGCACCTTGATTCACAGGAAATTAGTGAGATCACACTACAATCCATCTTGCCAGTCTTCAAGCTATGTGTTAGTGGCTGAAACCCAGTGGTTAAGACCAATCAGTGTGGTGCGTTTGAAGGTGTAACGACTGTCCATGATGAAGAAAGTGAGGTGCAAACTTATTGGTAGTATTTTTTTTTAATGTGCCTGCCCTTTCTATACAGTTTCTAGGGTGAACTTACCAGATGGTTATGTGCAACAGTGTAGGAGTTAATTGGGTACTCACCTTTGAGTGGTGTTGGAGGTTATCATTTATTCGTCTGAGGCAGGATTTATGCCAGACTCCTGAACAGACTGCAACACATTTTGAATATATTAATTTAAACTATGACAGTCTATTTAAGTTGTTATCCTATCATAACACTGCAGTAGTTTGGAATACAACAATGTTTCAATGAAACTTGGGATGCTGCGTAAAATGTCATAATTAGCAAATCATTTAAACCCATTACTTGATTGAAAATTATACAAAGACATACATATTTACTGTTGAACCTGAGATTTTCTTTTGAGTTGCTCATTTTTAAGTCAATATTACTTTTCAATAAAAGTTGTAACTTTAAAGATGTGCACTAATGCCCCCCATACCATTACAGATGGTGTCTTTATAACTGATACGTCCCTCTCCTATTTTGTCCGGACGATGCAGTGTCAAGAAGGAATTTTCCTATTTTGATTGGTCAGACCATAGGTCAGTTTTGTACTTCACCTCAGTCCATCTTAAATGAGCCTGCTGGGCCCTGAGAAGGCGGCACTGTATCTGAATCTTGTTTATGTATGTTTTAACTTAATTTGGGGATGCAGTGATGAACGGTCTTGTCGGACAATGGTTTTCAGCAGTGCTCCTCATCCCATGCAGTGATTTCCACTACAGAATCATGTCTGTTTTTAATACAGTGCGGCCTGAGGACCTGAAGATTGCAGCAAGTCTGTTTTTATTTTTCTGCCTTGTCCAAACAACATTTCTCAGTTTCAATATTTGATGCGTTTTCTTTACATGTTTTTAGATAGAGTTAAATGATTTGCAAATCTTAAGGAATCACTTGCACTCTGGAAGCTTGACTACACATCTAAAAATATCACTTAGATCCATTTAACTCAGTCCTTGTCAGTGACAAAGGGACAAAATTAACCTCCTCAAGTAATCATAATATTTAGACAATACAATTATTCACTTGCTGCCAAATTGATGTTGCAGTGTTTCATTTCACCATGAAATCTCTTTTACCCATTTTTCTTTACATTGTAGTAAGTCATACATTAGAACAATGCACATTCATCCACCTACTACCATTTACCACATACTCCATTAAAAATTCACCTTTGCATTGATAGCCAAGCCACTTGGAGGATACAGGTCCCACACACTGAACGCACTTGTCCAAGGAGCCTATTGTTGCGCACACTAGGTGATGTTTCGGACACTAAAAACAAAAGTGAAACATTTGTTTGTGTCTAACATTTGAAAAGCAAGATATTTCACAATCTGTTTGTATTAGTTGGTTTCCTTTAAAAAAAGAAATGTATTGGTAAATCTTTCAAGATACTTATGAGTAACAATTAACAGAATTAATAAAAAGCAGATTGAATACACTATATATTTATAAGGTGCTGTAATCATGAATGACATACCCTTTAAAATAGACAATGCACATGCATATAAGTTGGGCAGCAGGTCAACAAAAATCCCACTAAAAAGGTGCAATCCATTTACAATTAGCAATTAAAAACACTAGTTTGCAGGATTTGTATTGCTCTGAATAGGTTTAGATACCTTAGAGATGGGCATTGAGACAATGTTTTATTAGATTAAGGACGCAATATGCTATTGCATGAGATAAAAGTTTTGATTAATCCATTACTTTTTTGAGCACGGGATAAGTTAATGTATGTGCAGAGCGACAGAACAGAGCACTGTACATGCTTCTTCAGTACAGTTGGAAATATCCTCAACTGTCGAATCAATAGCTTGGAGAAATGTTCTCAAAACACAAACAGTCCTTCCCAAATGTAGAAAAGGTAGACAATGAGCTACCACCTAATTTCAATTAAAGCAAAGAGTGCACAGGAACCATCGTTCAGGTATAAGCCCTGACCTGCAGAATAACCCTGTGCTCTACATACAACAACTGTCTGACTGGAAATGTAAGTTCCTCTGTTCATAGTAAATGTTGCAGTATTCTAATACTTGAATTGTTGGTTAGAATGATTACACTGAATTAGCTCTTAATAGTTAGATGGTAGCCATAGACATTAGCTTCCTATGTATTAAGTTTAATGTGTAGTGATAACGCATGACATATTTTCTGTTTAAATAAAACCAGCCTCAGCTGCCTTGACCAGCTACCACCTGTCTGTATCAGCCATATAACCTGCCGCTGCTCTGCACAAAGACTGGAATAAACCACAACTGAAGTGGATTGGATTCTTCTGGTGTTTCTGGTGTTCTGCCTGACCAGAAACACATTTTTTTACTCATAATATTTATTAGTATATGTTTAAATACTTCTAATGTAAAGTGAATGGAATATTTTTGATTATATTTGTAGTACAGTATCTCTTTACAGTGTTACTTTGTAGACAGCCCATTTGAGACACCAATATTTGTTCAGCTGTCTGAATAGCTCATCTTACTACCGTTGCCAAAAAGGTAAATTTGTATTTAACGTTTCCCTCATGATAAGATGTTGGCAGACTCGCAGAATGTTAAAGAAAGGCCACTATCAACCCCACCCTTGATTGATAAGATTGTCATCTCAATCAAGCCTCTTTCGGTCATCATCTGTAGCAGATATTGAATGGAAGAAAAGTTAAATAAAAAGTAATATAGTGAGAATGCACCAATCAAAAGGGATATTTAAGGTCTGGATAAAAAGAACAAGTATTGCTAAAAAAAAAGAAAAAAAAGGAGCCTCTCTAGATGGTTCAACATCTTCATACCTGTAACATTGTGTGACAGTCATCATGACTGTGGTTCCAAGTGTTTTGTGGGGAGAATAATGCACTTTGGAAGTATTTCTAGTCACCTGAAATGTCTGATTACGGCAGCCTGCAAGCTGTTAGAACTATACTAATCACAGTTAATTGTGACGGATGAATTTGATTCTTGATTCCTTCTTTATTTTCTGACAACCCATTTTGGTCTCACGCTACCTGTGATTGGTGGCTGTGAGCTTTTTGCTGTCTGACTCTAGGCCTCTAACATGCCTAGATTTGTTTTGATTGATTTTATATATGATCTTGTCTTGCATTTCATGCATTACTGGTGACCGAGTCCACATCTGTGACATACAACATGAATACAAAAAATTACCACTCCCATTAAACTAACATAAGATCAAATGCAGGTTGTACAAGAACTCTTAAATACCAAAGAAATGCCACTAACAACCCCACCTACGGGAGGGACCCCAAATAACGTATGGTCCACCCAAGTCATATTGGTGTCAGAGCTTAATACACACACACTCAAATGTTATTCTGCCTTACATTCTGAAAGACATCTTCTGAGATTGTCCTTAAATACCATTGTCCTTACACACCATAATACACTCAGGTGACAGCACACACACACACACAAAACCTAACCCTACATTTTTCCACAATTCATGTCACCAAGCACACTTCACCTACCTGTGCAATCCTGGTGAGTGGATCAAGCACTGGACTTCTCTGGTTCAGGTTGCTTGCACTCATCTCAATCTGGCCTCTTTCGGTCGTCATCTGTAGCAGATAATGAATGGAAGAAAAGTTGAATAAAAAGTAATAGAGTGAGAATGCACCAGTCAAGAGATATTTGAGGTCTGGATAAAAACAACAAGTATTGCTAAAAAAAAGAAAAAAAAAGGAGCCTCTCTAGATGGTTCAACATCTTCATACCTGTAACATTGTGTGACAGTCATCATGACTGTGGTTCCAAGTGTTTTGTGGGGAGAATAATGCACTTTGGAAGTATTTCTAGTCACCTGAAATGTCTGATTACGGCAGCCTGCAAGCTGTTAGAACTATACTAATCACAGTTAATTGTGACGGATGAATTTGATTTTTGATTCCTTCTTTATTTTCTGACAACCCATTTTGGTCCCACGCTACCTGTGATTGGTGGCTGTGAGCTTTTTGCTGTCTGACTCTAGGCCTCTAACATGCCTAGATTTGTTTTGATTGATTTTATATATGATCTTGTCTTGCATTTCATGCATTACTGGTGACCGAGTCCACATCTGTGACATACAACATGAATACAAAAAATTACCACTCCCATTAAACTAACATAAGATCAAATGCAGGTTGTACAAGTACTCTTAAATACCAAAGAAATGCCACTAACAACCCCACCTACGGGAGGGACCCCAAATAACGTATGGTCCACCCAAGTCATATTGGTGTCAGAGCTTAATACACACACACTCAAATGTTATTCTGCCTTACATTCTGAAAGACATCCTCTGAGGTTGTCCTTGAATACCACTGTCCTTACACACCATAATACACTCAGGTGACAGCACACACACACACACAAAACCTAACCCTACATTTTTCCACAATTCATGTCACTAAGCACACTTCACCTACCTGTGCAATCCTGGTGAGTGGATCAAGCACTGGACTTCTCTGGTTCAGGTTGCTTGCACTCATCTCAATCTGGCCTCTTTCGGTCGTCATCTGTAGCAGATAATGAATGGAAGAAAAGTTGAATAAAAAGTAATATAGTGAGAATGCACCAGTCAAGAGATATTTGAGGTCTGGATAAAAAGAAGTATTGCTAAAAAAAAAAAAAAAAAAGAAAAAAAGGAGCCTCTCTAGATGGTTCAACATCTTCATACCTGTAACATTGTGTGACAGTCATCATGACTGTGGTTCCAAGTGTTTTGTGGGGAGAATAATGCACTTTGGAAGTATTTCTAGTCACCTGAAATGTCTGATTACGGCAGCCTGCAAGCTGTTAGAACTATACTAATCACAGTTAATTGTGACGGATGAATTTGATTTTTGATTCCTTCTTTATTTTCTGACAACCCATTTTGGTCTCACGCTACCTGTGATTGGTGGCTGTGAGCTTTTTAATGTCTGACTCTAGGCCTCTAACATGCCTAGATTTGTTTTGATTGATTTTATATATGATCTTGTCTTGCATTTCATGCATTACTGGTGACCGAGTCCACATCTGTGACATACAACATGAATACAAAAAATTACCACTCCCATTAAACTAACATAAGATCAAATGCAGGTTGTACAAGTACTCTTAAATACCAAAGAAATGCCACTAACAACCCCACCTACGGGAGGGACCCCAAATAACGTATGGTCCACCCAAGTCATATTGGTGTCAGAGCTTAATACACACACACTCAAATGTTATTCTGCCTTACATTCTGAAAGACATCTTCTGAGATTGTCCTTAAATACCATTGTCCTTACACACCATAATACACTCAGGTGACAGCACACACACACACAAAACCTAACCCTACATTTTTCCACAATTCATGTCACCAAGCACACTTCACCTACCTGTGCAATCCTGGTGAGTGGATCAAGCACTGGACTTCTCTGGTTCAGGTTGCTTGCACTCATCTCAATCTGGCCTCTTTCGGTCGTCATCTGTAGCAGATAATGAATGGAAGAAAAGTTGAATAAAAAGTAATATAGTGAGAATGCACCAGTCAAGAGATATTTGAGGTCTGGATAAAAACAAGTATTGCTAAAAAAAGAAAAAAAGGAGCCTCTCTAGATTGTTCAACATCTTCATACCTGTAACATTGTGTGACAGTCATCATGACTGTGGTTCCAAGTGTTTTGTGGGGAGAATAATGCACTTTGGAAGTATTTCTAGTCACCTGAAATGTCTGATTACGGCAGCCTGCAAGCTGTTAGAATTATACTAATCACAGTTAATTGTGACGGATGAATTTGATTTTTGATTCCTTCTTTATTTTCTGACAACCCATTTTGGTCTCACGCTACCTGTGATTGGTGGCTGTGAGCTTTTTAATGTCTGACTCTAGGCCTCTAACATGCCTAGATTTGTTTTGATTGATTTTATATATGATCTTGTCTTGCATTTCATGCATTACTGGTGACCGAGTCCACATCTGTGACATACAACATGAATACAAAAAATTACCACTCCCATTAAACTAACATAAGATCAAATGCAGGTTGTACAAGTACTCTTAAATACCAAAGAAATGCCACTAACAACCCCACCTACGGGAGGGACCCCAAATAACGTATGGTCCACCCAAGTCATATTGGTGTCAGAGCTTAATACACACACACTCAAATGTTATTCTGCCTTACATTCTGAAAGACATCTTCTGAGATTGTCCTTAAATACCATTGTCCTTACACACCATAATACACTCAGGTGACAGCACACACACACACAAAACCTAACCCTACATTTTTCCACAATTCATGTCACCAAGCACACTTCACCTACCTGTGCAATCCTGGTGAGTGGATCAAGCACTGGACTTCTCTGGTTCAGGTTGCTTGCACTCATCTCAATCTGGCCTCTTTCGGTCGTCATCTGTAGCAGATAATGAATGGAAGAAAAGTTGAATAAAAAGTAATAGAGTGAGAATGCACCAGTCAAGAGATATTTGAGGTCTGGATAAAAACAACAAGTATTGCTTAAAAATACAAAATAAAAAAGGAGCCTCTCTAGATGGTTCAACATCTTCATACCTGTAACATTATGTGACAGTCATCATGACTGTGGTCCCAAGTGTTTTGTGGGGAGAATAATGCACTTTGGAAGTATTTCTAGTCACCTGAAATGTCTGATTACGGCAGCCTGCAAGCTGTTAGAACTATACTAATCACAGTTAATTGTAACGGATGAATTGGATTTTTGATTCCTTCTTTATTTTCTGACAACCCATTTTGGTCTCACGCTACCTGTGATTGGTGGCTGTGAGCTTTTTAATGTCTGACTCTAGGCCTCTAACATGCCTAGATTTGTTTTGATTGATTTTATATATGATCTTGTCTTGCATTTCATGCATTACTGGTGACCGAGTCCACATCTGTGACATACAACATGAATACAAAAAATTACCACTCCCATTAAACTAACATAAGATCAAATGCAGGTTGTACAAGTACTCTTAAATACCAAAGAAATGCCACTAACAACCCCACCTACGGGAGGGACCCCAAATAACGTATGGTCCACCCAAGTCATATTGGTGTCAGAGCTTAATACACACACACTCAAATGTTATTCTGCCTTACATTCTGAAAGACATCCTCTGAGGTTGTCCTTAAATACCATTGTCCTTATACACCATAATACACTCAGGTGACAGCACACACACACTAACCCTAACTTTTTCTACAATTCATGTCATCATGCTCACTTCACCTACCTGTCCAATTCTGGTGAGCGGATCAAGAACTGGACTTCTCTGGTTCAGGTTGCTTGCACTCATCTCAATCTGGCCTCTTTCGGTCGTCATCTGTAGCGGATAATGAATGGAAGAAAAGTTGAATAAAAAGTCATGTAATGTGAATGCACTAATCAAAAGGGATATTTGAGGTCTGGATGAAAAAGAACACATACTGCTTACAAAAAGCACAAGAGGAACCTCTCTAGAGTTTTACATCTTCATACCTGCACATGACCTTCATCTGGGGTCTGGGAATTTGTGGTCTCAGGACTTCCCTGAGGCATATCCTCATTAATACCCTGCCGAAGAGAACAAAACAACATTATAAATATGTTGAAGATAGGATGTTGTCTGTGACATCATGTGAAAGTAATTATGCAGTACCAAAGTGATGCCAATAACAACCCCACCTACGTGAGGGACCCCAAATAACGTATGGTCCACCCAAGTCATATTGGTGTCAGAGCTTAATACACACACACTCAAATGTTATTCTGCCTTAAATTCTGAAAGACATCCTCTGAGATTGTCCTTAAATACCATTGTCCTTACACACCATAATACACTCAGGTAACAGCACACACACACACACTAACCCTAACCCTACATTTTTCCACAATTCATGTCACCAAGCACACTTCACCTACCTGTGCAATCCTGGTGAGTGGATCAAGCACTGGACTTCTCTGGTTCAGGTTGCTTGCACTCATCTCAATCTGGCCTCTTTCGGTCGTCATCTGTAGCAGATAATGAATGGAAGAAAAGTTGAATAAAAAGTAATATAGTGAGAATGCACCAGTCAAGAGATATTTGAGGTCTGGATAAAAACAAGTATTGCTAAAAAAAGAAAAAAAGGAGCCTCTCTAGATTGTTCAACATCTTCATACCTGTAACATTGTGTGACAGTCATCATGACTGTGGTTCCAAGTGTTTTGTGGGGAGAATAATGCACTTTGGAAGTATTTCTAGTCACCTGAAATGTCTGATTACGGCAGCCTGCAAGCTGTTAGAATTATACTAATCACAGTTAATTGTGACGGATGAATTTGATTTTTGATTCCTTCTTTATTTTCTGACAACCCATTTTGGTCTCACGCTACCTGTGATTGGTGGCTGTGAGCTTTTTAATGTCTGACTCTAGGCCTCTAACATGCCTAGATTTGTTTTGATTGATTTTATATATGATCTTGTCTTGCATTTCATGCATTACTGGTGACCGAGTCCACATCTGTGACATACAACATGAATACAAAAAATTACCACTCCCATTAAACTAACATAAGATCAAATGCAGGTTGTACAAGTACTCTTAAATACCAAAGAAATGCCACTAACAACCCCACCTACGGGAGGGACCCCAAATAACGTATGGTCCACCCAAGTCATATTGGTGTCAGAGCTTAATACACACACACTCAAATGTTATTCTGCCTTACATTCTGAAAGACATCTTCTGAGATTGTCCTTAAATACCATTGTCCTTACACACCATAATACACTCAGGTGACAGCACACACACACACAAAACCTAACCCTACATTTTTCCACAATTCATGTCACCAAGCACACTTCACCTACCTGTGCAATCCTGGTGAGTGGATCAAGCACTGGACTTCTCTGGTTCAGGTTGCTTGCACTCATCTCAATCTGGCCTCTTTCGGTCGTCATCTGTAGCAGATAATGAATGGAAGAAAAGTTGAATAAAAAGTAATAGAGTGAGAATGCACCAGTCAAGAGATATTTGAGGTCTGGATAAAAACAACAAGTATTGCTTAAAAATACAAAATAAAAAAGGAGCCTCTCTAGATGGTTCAACATCTTCATACCTGTAACATTATGTGACAGTCATCATGACTGTGGTCCCAAGTGTTTTGTGGGGAGAATAATGCACTTTGGAAGTATTTCTAGTCACCTGAAATGTCTGATTACGGCAGCCTGCAAGCTGTTAGAACTATACTAATCACAGTTAATTGTAACGGATGAATTGGATTTTTGATTCCTTCTTTATTTTCTGACAACCCATTTTGGTCTCACGCTACCTGTGATTGGTGGCTGTGAGCTTTTTAATGTCTGACTCTAGGCCTCTAACATGCCTAGATTTGTTTTGATTGATTTTATATATGATCTTGTCTTGCATTTCATGCATTACTGGTGACCGAGTCCACATCTGTGACATACAACATGAATACAAAAAATTACCACTCCCATTAAACTAACATAAGATCAAATGCAGGTTGTACAAGTACTCTTAAATACCAAAGAAATGCCACTAACAACCCCACCTACGGGAGGGACCCCAAATAACGTATGGTCCACCCAAGTCATATTGGTGTCAGAGCTTAATACACACACACTCAAATGTTATTCTGCCTTACATTCTGAAAGACATCCTCTGAGGTTGTCCTTAAATACCATTGTCCTTATACACCATAATACACTCAGGTGACAGCACACACACACTAACCCTAACTTTTTCTACAATTCATGTCATCATGCTCACTTCACCTACCTGTCCAATTCTGGTGAGCGGATCAAGAACTGGACTTCTCTGGTTCAGGTTGCTTGCACTCATCTCAATCTGGCCTCTTTCGGTCGTCATCTGTAGCGGATAATGAATGGAAGAAAAGTTGAATAAAAAGTCATGTAATGTGAATGCACTAATCAAAAGGGATATTTGAGGTCTGGATGAAAAAGAACACATACTGCTTACAAAAAGCACAAGAGGAACCTCTCTAGAGTTTTACATCTTCATACCTGCACATGACCTTCATCTGGGGTCTGGGAATTTGTGGTCTCAGGACTTCCCTGAGGCATATCCTCATTAATACCCTGCCGAAGAGAACAAAACAACATTATAAATATGTTGAAGATAGGATGTTGTCTGTGACATCATGTGAAAGTAATTATGCAGTACCAAAGTGATGCCAATAACAACCCCACCTACGTGAGGGACCCCAAATAACGTATGGTCCACCCAAGTCATATTGGTGTCAGAGCTTAATACACACACACTCAAATGTTATTCTGCCTTAAATTCTGAAAGACATCCTCTGAGATTGTCCTTAAATACCATTGTCCTTACACACCATAATACACTCAGGTAACAGCACACACACACACACTAACCCTAACCCTACATTTTTCCACAATTCATGTCACCAAGCACACTTCACCTACCTGTCCAATCCCGGTGAGTGGATCAAGCACTGGACTTGTCTGGTTCAGGTTGCTTGCACTCATCTCAATCTGGCCTCTTTCGGTCATCATCTGTAGCAGATAATGAATGGAAGAAAAGTTGAATAAAAAGTAATATAGTGAGAATGCAGCAGTCAAGAGATATTTGAGGTCTGGATAAAAACAAGTATTGCTTAAAAAAAAAAGGAGCCTCTCTAGATGGTTCAACATCTTCATACCTGTAACATTATGTGACAGTCATCATGACTGTGGTCCCAAGTGTTTTGTGGGGAGAATAATGCACTTTGGAAGTATTTCTAGTCACCTGAAATGTCTGATTACGGCAGCCTGCAAGCTGTTAGAACTATACTAATCACAGTTAATTGTAACGGATGAATTGGATTTTTGATTCCTTCTTTATTTTCTGACAACCCATTTTGGTCTCACGCTACCTGTGATTGGTGGCTGTGAGCTTTTTAATGTCTGACTCTAGGCCTCTAACATGCCTAGATTTGTTTTGATTGATTTTATATATGATCTTGTCTTGCATTTCATGCATTACTGGTGACCGAGTCCACATCTGTGACATACAACATGAATACAAAAAATTACCACTCCCATTAAACTAACATAAGATCAAATGCAGGTTGTACAAGTACTCTTAAATACCAAAGAAATGCCACTAACAACCCCACCTACGGGAGGGACCCCAAATAACGTATGGTCCACCCAAGTCATATTGGTGTCAGAGCTTAATACACACACACTCAAATGTTATTCTGCCTTACATTCTGAAAGACATCCTCTGAGGTTGTCCTTAAATACCATTGTCCTTATACACCATAATACACTCAGGTGACAGCACACACACACTAACCCTAACTTTTTCTACAATTCATGTCATCATGCTCACTTCACCTACCTGTCCAATTCTGGTGAGCGGATCAAGAACTGGACTTCTCTGGTTCAGGTTGCTTGCACTCATCTCAATCTGGCCTCTTTCGGTCGTCATCTGTAGCGGATAATGAATGGAAGAAAAGTTGAATAAAAAGTCATGTAATGTGAATGCACTAATCAAAAGGGATATTTGAGGTCTGGATGAAAAAGAACACATACTGCTTACAAAAAGCACAAGAGGAACCTCTCTAGAGTTTTACATCTTCATACCTGCACATGACCTTCATCTGGGGTCTGGGAATTTGTGGTCTCAGGACTTCCCTGAGGCATATCCTCATTAATACCCTGCCGAAGAGAACAAAACAACATTATAAATATGTTGAAGATAGGATGTTGTCTGTGACATCATGTGAAAGTAATTATGCAGTACCAAAGTGATGCCAATAACAACCCCACCTACGTGAGGGACCCCAAATAACGTATGGTCCACCCAAGTCATATTGGTGTCAGAGCTTAATACACACACACTCAAATGTTATTCTGCCTTAAATTCTGAAAGACATCCTCTGAGATTGTCCTTAAATACCATTGTCCTTACACACCATAATACACTCAGGTAACAGCACACACACACACACTAACCCTAACCCTACATTTTTCCACAATTCATGTCACCAAGCACACTTCACCTACCTGTCCAATCCCGGTGAGTGGATCAAGCACTGGACTTGTCTGGTTCAGGTTGCTTGCACTCATCTCAATCTGGCCTCTTTCGGTCATCATCTGTAGCAGATAATGAATGGAAGAAAAGTTGAATAAAAAGTAATATAGTGAGAATGCAGCAGTCAAGAGATATTTGAGGTCTGGATAAAAACAAGTATTGCTTAAAAAAAAAAGGAGCCTCTCTAGATGGTTCAACATCTTCATACCTGTAACATTATGTGACAGTCATCATGACTGTGGTCCCAAGTGTTTTGTGGGGAGAATAATGCACTTTGGAAGTATTTCTAGTCACCTGAAATGTCTGATTACGGCAGCCTGCAAGCTGTTAGAACTATACTAATCACAGTTAATTGTAACGGATGAATTTGATTTTTGATTCCTTCTTTATTTTCTGACAACCCATTTTGGTCTCACGCTACCTGTGATTGGTGGCTATGAGCTTTTTAATGTCTGACTCTAGGCCTCTAACATGCCTAGATTTGTTTTGATTGATTTTATATATGATCTTGTCTTGCATTTCATGCATTACTGGTGACCGAGTCCACATCTGTGACATACAACATGAATACAAAAAATTACCACTCCCATTAAACTAACATAAGATCAAATGCAGGTTGTACAAGTACTCTTAAATACCAAAGAAATGCCACTAACAACCCCACCTACGGGAGGGACCCCAAATAACGTATGGTCCACCCAAGTCATATTGGTGTCAGAGCTTAATACACACACACTCAAATGTTATTCTGCCTTACATTCTGAAAGACATCCTCTGAGGTTGTCCTTAAATACCATTGTCCTTATACACCATAATACACTCAGGTGACAGCACACACACACACTAACCCTAACCTTTTCTACAATTCATGTCATCATGCCCACTTCACCTACCTGTCCAGTCCTGGTGAGTGGATCAAGCACTGGACTTGTCTGGTTCAGGTTGCTTGCAGTCATCTCAATCTGGCTTCTTTCGATAGTCATCTGTAGCAGATAATGAATGGAAGAAAAGTTGAATAAAACGTCATGTAATGTGAATGCACTAATCAAAAGGGATATGTGAGGTCTGGATGAAAAAAGAACACATACTGCTTACAAAAAGCACAAGAGGAACCTCTCTAGTTTTACATCTGCATACCTGTACATGACCTTCATCTAGGGTCTGGGAATTTGTGGTATTAGGACTTCCCTGAGGCATATCCTCATCAATACCCTGCCGAAGAAAACAGAACAACATTATAAATATGTTGAAGACAGCATGTTGTCTGTGACATCATGTGAAAGTCTTTATGAAGTACCAAAGTGATGCCAATAACAACCCCACCTACGGGAGGGACCCCAAATAACGTATGGTCCACCCAAGTCATATTGGTGTCAGAGCTTTATACACACACACTCAAATGTTATTCTGCCTTACATTCTGAAAGACATCCTCTGAGGTTGTCCTTAAATACCATTGTTGTTATACACAATACACTCAGGTGACAGCGCGCACACACACACA
The DNA here is from genome assembly GCF_947347685.1 of Pleuronectes platessa. Lineage (NCBI taxonomy): Eukaryota > Metazoa > Chordata > Actinopteri > Pleuronectiformes > Pleuronectidae > Pleuronectes > Pleuronectes platessa. The sequence continues at coordinate 1,286,701 of NC_070631.1, forward strand.
ACTTTGTGGGGAGAAAAATGCACTTTGGAATTGATTGTAGTCACCTAAGGTGTCAGATGAATACAGAATGCAAGCTAATAGAACTATAATAATCTCAGTTAGTTGTGACGGATGAATTGATGACTTTTGATTCCTTCTTTATATACACTGACAACCCATCTTATACAACGGTCACACTAACTGTGAGCGGTGGATGTGAGTTTTTTGCTGTCTGACTGCTTGCCTCTAACCTTCCTAGATTTGTATTGATTAGGACAAAAATCTTGAAACTCTAGTATGATCATTTTCCGGTGTTGCCCTTTTACATATGCAGCTCACAAAAGAGACTGTCAGACGCGATCTCAGTACTGCAAATGTCAAATTGCATCAGGTGAGAGGAGGAGCACCATCAACGCATGCAGCAGAAGGACTCATCACTAATGTTAATAATAACGAAACTGCGTGTATTTGAACTCATCAAATATCAACAAAAGAGTGCAAAACAACATACAGGCCATCAGAAAAAAGTAAGAAGCAGTTAAAGTACATATTATGCATCAACATCATGAACACACCCACTAGCACTCTGTGAATCCTGCAGACTATTATCTGTTGCATATCAGACATTACCCAGATTTTGTATTAGGGTGCTGGCACGTTAAAGACCAGTTAATTCCGGTGTGACTGAATCGGACATTTGCGGTCACACTTACAGTTCCTCCAATTGATGTCCGGACAAAATCCAGAGTGCACTTCATGTGTGAAAGTGACTTAAGTGTAGCTGAAGCAGTAAGAGATGGTCAGGAAAATAACACTAATGAAGAGTGTGATGAGAGCAAGAAGAGGACAGTCTGTTGGTGTGCCTCCTTAAGTTTACGCACACAATCAATTAATATGCAGAAACATACCATCCAAAAGTAGCTTCAAACTGTTTACACAAATCATGAACTTGAAATTGTTATATACCTTATTAAAGCATTTAGGACGACCAGCTGATGTCCTTGTAGGCATCATTTTTGGGGCTTCATGTGTTGACCTCTTTTGAGTTCTCGTAGAAAGCTTTGCTGTGCATGGTGCCTCACCATGTTTGACATCCGATGACATCCCTCCAGATTTCTGGAGATTTTAATAACAAACAATTCTGTCAGTGTCTTGTGTGTCTGTATGTGGCAATATATTAGTTCAAACCAAAACTATACGGAAAATATAAAGTGTTTGTGAACTGAAGTTTTCTAAACCATTTGTTTCAGGGGATCAACATCACGTCACGTCATCAAGTAAAAAACTACCTTGCTTCTCCACGGCCAGTCTGAGTCACCATAGTTATAGGTTATCTCCTCTCCTGCAACTATGTCCCGTATGGCAAATAAACACAGATGGGGTTTCCCCTGCACATTCAGGTACTTCATCTTTGCATTAGGGCTGATATGGTCGTCATTTACTAGTCTTCCGAGTGATCCATCTTCCTTTGCTGCATCAACACTACAAAAAGACAACACTTAATTACAAATCTTTCAATTTATACACAAACAAGAGTAGTATTTATTAACCTGACTCAAGAGCCTTCTATCAATAATTTGTATATGTTCAGCACCAAAAGCAATGAGTCATGGAATTTGGATTTAGACCAGTTAGCACTGAAATAATATACTTACCACCACAGTTTACCACTAAAACGGAACTCGAACATGAACACCTTAAGGGCGTCATGGTATATTTTCTGTCTCCTTTCACATTCTTCGTTTGTTATTAGGTCACCTCGATATTCGCAGAGAAAGTCGCCTTTTTCAAAAGGAGCAGAGGTGAAGATACCACGACCTAGTTAATACACAAAACCAAACAATAAATAAATCTTTACCAAATAAGTGATAAATTTAAGTTTAAGATTCAACTTACCTTTGAAAGCATTAATGTAATTGATGTCCAGTCCAAGTTTATCCCTTCCAGTGTGAGCAAAAAATTTTGCATCATCCATTGGATTTATGCGCCTTCGCCTCTGCATGATTCACTGGCCAGTGACAAAAGCCAGAGTAACATAATTAAAAGAAGATTGTTGTTAGGATTATTATGTACTAGAAGTCTAGTAATTTACATGTGGCATCTGAGCAGAAGCTATATTCTGAGCTCATAAATCAACATTCAAGTTTAAATTTAATACAAAGGACTTAATGCTTCTACAACAGAAATAGGCTGCACATTAACTAAATATTAACAGTAGGATGATGTCTGTTCTAGTGTAGAGCTGTGTTGGACCACAAACTCAACTCTCTACAATTTAATGTAACATAATCTCAGTGTACAGAGATTCTATAACTACATCAGCTGCATTGAACCTCTTGTGGGATTGATGTCCCATCATTAGCATCCAGTAGGAACAGACACGCAAATAAATGCAGTCTTTCATCTGCTTGAATGATCATCCTCAGTCTCTGTATCTCTTCCTCACTCACTGTCCTTGTCCTGCTTCTTCAAACAAGAACTTAACCTACATATACAATTTTACATTAACATTCAATTATATTTACAGCAGTATCCAGATGACTTGACTATTGTGCGATAGCACACTGCTGGGTTCACATTTCCGATCCAAGGTCCTTTATGACATTTACACGGACCATGGTTTGTGAGGTTTTCACATCAGTGCTTCTGACATGTGATTAGTTTGTCATAATTTTGTTTTAATTCAAATAACAACCCAAAACAATAAACAGCTCAACCTGTTATCTACCAGATGCAAGATGTTCACTTAAAAATACTATATAAGACAACATGAGTGCTGTGAGTCTCTATCTCAGGGGAAAAAATGAAATAGAAATAAAGCCTGTTGACATTTCATCCTTGCTTTCAGTTATGGAATAGTCAATAATCAACATGAATATTAAACAGCATTTTTAAATGGCACACACTGCACCAGATACTGTACCACAGCTTTGTTGCTCCTCACTATTGTACTTTACACTTTCATAATAACGATAACAGCCAAAAACCTCTGTGGAAACACTGATAGCTTACAGTTTTAAGCACATAAGATTTAACAAGCAGACCTAACAATACAAGTTAACAAGAACTGTGTAGCCACTAGCTTGTTTAAACAAACAACTCCACATTACCTTAGTTGTTTTTAGCTGTCTCTGTAACTGCTCAAAGCTGCTGTCCTCACCCCCACCACCTGTGCTCATTACTATCACCTGTGTCAAGGCACGCACGCACGCACGGCTCAACGAGGGGGCGTGGCCGCTGCCGACACGGAGCTTCCACGTGCATGAAAATAAACTGCGGCTTGTGTGGCTTAAAATGAACACGAATCAAACATCCTCACCTTCTCTAGTCCACAAAACAGCTGGTTACACCACACTGCACGAAGCACATTCCTCCAAAATACAAGACTGATCCTCTCCTGCCTGCTCTGAAGCTGCTGCAGCTAAGCACATACGATTTAACAAGCAGACCTAACAATACAAGTTAACAAGAACAGTGTAGCCACTAGCTTGTTTAAACAAACAACTCCACATTACCTTAGTTGTTTTTAGCTGTTTTCAGCTCCCAAACACTGACCGGACCACTCTGTAACTGCTCAAAGCTGCTGTCCTCATCCCCACCACCTGTGCTCAGTACTATCACCTGTGTGAAGGCATGCACGCACGGCTCAACGAGGGGGCGTGGCCGCTGCCGACACGGAGCTTCCACGTGCATGAAAATAAACTGCGGCTTGTGTGGCTTAAAATGAACACGAATCAAACATCCTCACCTTCTCTAGTCCACAAAACAGCTGGTTACACGACACTGCACGAAGCACATTCCTCCAAAATACAAGACTGATCCTCTCCTGCCTGCTCTGAAGCTGCTGCAGCTGAGAGCTGGTAGCTGTTAGCTCTACTACTAGTGCAGCCTTGTGAAGGTAACACCGGCCTCAACAGCATGCATTAGCAATGCTGTAAAAACAACCTAATGCCAATATGCATTGAAGTTAAACTAACTTTATTTCCATTAAAATATGCATCAATAATAAAAAAAAAAAAAATTAAACTTAATAAGTTATTGTTATGGTGTAAAATACTTCCACATGCAAATATATACTTTGTTTACAAGTTTTAATGCTTACCTGTATGTTTTAAATCCTATAGTGCATCCATTGGTCGCCAGCAGCTTCAAATGGGATTTAATGTTTAAAAGCCCAGTCGGGGCGGTCCTTGGAGCGAACTTCCTGTAGACGCCACCCACTTGTTCGAACCAACCAATCAGTGAAAAGGGCGGCAAAATCGAACCGTGTGTGTAGGAAATGTGTATGAAAGTGCAATATAAGCACAACCGATAGGATGCGCTACTCTATACACTGGGATACACCTAAAAACAGGTTTGTGGTAAAAAAGGACTTTGAACGAAAATGAGAGAGGATGTTCCTCTGACAGTCACAAATGCAAATAAATTGTTTGAAATCCGGGGACCTTGGCATAGTCCTCAAATTACCCTAAGGTTCGCGGATTGCCGGTGTGTAGACGGACAAATTGTCCCTGAATTCCGGTTATACCAACACACACACACACACACACACACACACACACACACACACACACACACACACACACACACACACACACACACACACACACACACACACACACACACAGAGGGTTACTAAGACGTCTTCAGATATTAAAGTTCTGAAGAGTTTTTACAGTTTTTGAGTCGATCGCTCACAGTCCAGGTCTTTGTATGAAACCAGTCGTGTGGTCAGACCGTTCGGCCTCAGGTACGGAGCGAACCTCTCCACCTCTGCTTTCCTGTAGCGAGTCCGCTTGTGTCCTCCCGGCCAGCGAGTCTCCAGGTCTGAGGAGGAGACAACAGGATCATCAGAGAGAGAGAGGGAGAGAGAGAGAGAGAGAGAGAGAGAGAGAGATAGAGAGAGAGACACAGAGAGAAAGAGAGAGGGACAGAGAGAGAGAGAGAGAGAGAGAGAGAGAGACAGAGAGATAGAGACAGAGACACAGAGAGAGAGAGAGAGAGAGAGAGAGAGAGAGAGACACAGAGAGAGAGAGAGAGAGAGAGAGAGAGAGAGATTGATTTTTTAAGCCACTTTTATTTACTCAGTTTTCAAAAACATAAGTTACATCAACATAAAAACAATATTCAATCCAAAATTTGACCAAACACCAGCTTATCTATTGTCACAGAACATAAAACCTGCTTGAGGCACCACATCTTCTCAAAATCTTTTACATTATTTGACAAAATAAAGAAAGAAAAATCAGTTTTCAGCCTCGCCTTTAACATTCGTTTAAAGATGCAAATAACATCTACATCCAGTGAGTCTTCAAGTTTTTTCCTCCTGGAGAGATAGATCGCCATCTTTGCTTGACCCAAAAAAAAGTTGAAGAGTTGACATTTTATTTTGTTTTTACTGTTGTACTTGTAACCCAGGATGAACATTTGATATGTGAAAACTTCTTCAAATAAAGCAAACAGGTGAGTCAGAAACAGAAACAGTGAGGAGAGTCGACCACACTTCAGAAAACAATGAAGAACTGTCTCCCTCTGTGGACAGAAGGGACACGTAGCAGCAACTTCAGAGTTAATCACCGAAACAAAAGCGTTTACAGGAACAGCTCCGTGTAGAACCCTCCACTGTAAGTCCCCCCCCCTCTTAGTCAGCGGTGGTTTGTACAGGGCTCTCCACTCCGGCCTCTGAGCCTCCGTCAGATCCAGATGAGTCCTCCATGGAGAGTCACTCCGGGCTTCTAGTCTGTTCTGGTTCAGAAACTTCACTAGTAAATAATACATTGTTTTCCCTGTCATGGTGCTTAGTGTATTACCAGAGGCAGTTTTTAATTTCAACAACAAACCTTCACATTTTATCATAGGAACAATTGTTAACTCAGGAAGAGGATCACTGGTGTCCGGCTGAATGAGTCCATCCCGGTAATCAGTGATCAACTGAAGTTCAGGGTGAGTCAGCTGCTGTTTCCAGCCTCTCAGCAGGAAGCTGACCACCCTGACTGACCTGATCCCCAAACGTGAGGCCAGACCTGCAGCGTTGTCCAGGTGAGGGCCACACACCTCCACCACATGGTCCAGTGTGAGGACCCGGGCCTCGCACAGTTTTTGATTCAGGCCTGGTTCTGCAGCACACCGGAGCCGACTCCCGTGAACCACTGGCTCTTTGAGGAGCCAGAGCAGAGAGTCAGAGTCTTTCAGTCTGTCCTTCTGGAACATTCCCCACACTCGGAGCAGTCCTTTGTAAAAAAGTGGAAGGTTGTTCAACTTACATGCATTCACATCCATTAGAAACCACGACTCAGCCAGGCCTAACCCACCACACCGCTCGAGTATGGCACGGGCTACTGGTCTCCAGACCAGGTCCAAAGGACCAGTAAGGAGTCTCTGGACAAACTGGAGTCTGAAAGCGGCCCCCCTACTCGCCAAGTGGACAAGGCCATGTCCCCCCTCCTCCGTAGGTAGAAAGAGGACACTCTGTGGGACCCAGTGCAGACGGTCCCAGAAGAAGTCCACCATCACGGCCTGTATCCTGGCCAGCAGACGTGCTGGGGGTCCACACATGCCAGTCGGTGCCACAGCATGGAGGACACCAGGTTGTTTATAATGAGGGTGCGGCCTTTAAACGACATGTGTGGACGAAGCCACTTCCATTTTTTAAGGCGTCCCTCTACCTTCTCTAAAACATTATCCCAATTTTTGCTTATGAAGGTTGCATCCCCAAGATAAATACCTAGATATCTAAGACCCTCTTTTTTCCAGGTCAACCACCCCGGTAATACAAGTTCTCTCCTCAGCTCAGTTCCCATTGCTAAAGCTTCACTTTTTCCCCAGTTAACTTTAGCAGATGATATTTTACTGAAAAGATCGACATTTTCAACCAATTTATCGATGTCCTCTTGTTTTTGAACAAAGACCATGACGTCATCCGCATAAGCAGATACTTTTACAGTTTGTGGACACCCTGGGAGATTTGCACCTGACAGCTGTACCCTCAGTCTGTGCAGGAGCGGCTCTATGGCTAGAGAGTACAGCATGCCAGAGAGGGAGCAGCCCTGTCTGATTCCCCTCTGGACTTTAAAAGGAGAGCTTAATCCACCATTAATCTTTAAAACACTCTCAATGTCACTGTACAAAGTCCGGATCATGGCTATGAGACCAGGGCTGAACCCAAACACCTGCAGCACCTGCCACAAGTATCCGTGTTCAACCCGATCAAAAGCCTTTTCTTGATCTATAGAAATAAGAGCAAGTTCACAGCCCGATGAACCAGAGAGGTCCAAAACATCACGAATCAGAGTAATATTGTCAGATATCAGCCTGCTGGGCACACAGTAGGTCTGGTCTACATGAATGACCTGCTCCATCACTTTTCTCAGCCTCGTTGCCAACACTTTGGACAAAAGTTTATAGTCCGTGCAGAGCAGAGCCACTGGTCGCCAGTTCTTTATTTCTTTAAGATCTCCTTTTTTGGGGAGAAGGGTGAGGACCGCTCTCCTGCAGCTCAAAGGTAGCTGTCCTTTGTTGAAACTGTCTCTGAGGACCAACAGCAGATCTCCTCCAATCACAGGCCAGAAAACCTTGTAAAAGTCAGCAGGCAGTCCGTCGATACCCGGAGCCTTGCCGTTCTTTAACCTCTGCAGAGCAGCATGTAGTTCTACTGCAGAGAGCTGTGTGTGTAGCTCTGCACTGACCTCTGCAGGCACCTTGGGTAGACCCTCAAAGAACGGCTGTGCCACCTCTGGTCTCTCTTGGAACTCCATCGCGAAGAGGTCCTCATAGAAACCAACAGCATATCTGCGAATCTCTGCAGACTCCTGCAACAGCTGCCCCGTGTTGGACCGCAGGGAGGTCATGAGTCTTTTTTGCCCGTTCTTACGTTCGAGGCCAAAGAAGAAGTGAGAGGGAGCATCCATCTTGGCAACATGCTGGAACCGGGAGCGAACCAGAGCACCTTGAGCAGAAAAACCCAACAGGTCTGACAGAGCTGACTTTTTGTTTTTGAGAACTTTAAAATGTTCTCCGTCTCCTGTGGATTCTGCTAAAACTTGCAGATCCACTATTTCTGTCTCCAGAGCTTTCATAGACCTGGTCATGTCTCTCGTGACATTGAGAGTGTACTGTAGGCACAGATTCTTAATTTGACCCTTTCCTATATCCCACCACTGCTGTAAAGAGGTGTAGTCAGATTTAGTTTTTGAAAAATTGTTCCAAAACAAAACGAAAGCATTTTTGAAAACATTATCTGACAGCAGGGCTACATTGAAATGCCAGTAACTACTGCTGCACTTAATATTTTTAATGGAAACTGAAACCTGAACCAGTGAATGGTCTGAAAAGCCAACTGGGTGAATGGAGCAACTCTGAAGAGCATTGGCCTGATGTTTGAAACAATAAAATCTGTCCAGCCGAGCCATAGATCGAGTATTGTCTCTAGTATGAACCCAAGTGTACTGACGCTGAGTGTGATGAAGAGACCTCCAGGTGTCACACAGATCATTCTGTTCAATCAGTTTGACAAGACACCTCCTGGAGGCTCCATGAGGTTCTGCATGGTTTCTGTCCAGAGCTGCATCAGCCGTGCAGTTAAAGTCACCACCCAGGAACATGTGACCTTCACCACTACACGAGTTAACAGCAGAGTTCAGAGTGTTTAGCAGAGTTACTCTTTCTGTGCCTACAGTCGGAGCATAAACATTTATGAAGGTTAGTTTTACATTTTCAAAAACAGCTTGTATTTTTAACAGGCGACCTTCTACAATATCCTCTGTTGCAGAGGAAACAGGTAGAAAGTCCCTGGAAAATAAAATGGCCACTCCAGCACTGTTCCTGCTCTTATGGCTGAAGAACACCTGCCCATCCCACTCCTTCCTCCACGAAGCTTCACTCTCAGCTGTGCTGTGTGTTTCCTGGAGAAAAACAACATTTAACTTCCTGATTCTACACAGGCTGAACAGAGCAGCTCTCTTCACATCTCCTCTGGCACCATTCATATTTAAAGATCCCAGCTTTATGTCACACATGTTGAGGATAAGAGAGGTTAAAACAAACAGAGGAAACAGACAGGGTTTTCAACATCAAATGGCTATTTGGGCTCGGACTTTCGACGCTAGTTTTTTAAGACGATAAGTTTCCTGATCAGTGAAGGTCGGTTGGTCTGGACCTTCAGAATTCCCCATGTGATACTTCAATGACTTGAGGAAACGTCCTAAATCTGGGTAGAAGTCCTCTACTCTAACCAGTCTTGTGCCCTTAGTGTTTTGTAAAAACTTCCTGATACTGGTGAAGGTGTAAAGCCTTTCTACATCCTCCTTCATGTTCTCCGGTGTTTCTGTCGAAATGTCCTCTGACTGAGAGGAAGAACACGGTGGGTTTATCTTAGATACTTTTTTTGCCTGGTCACTATTTGTCTTGTTTTCAGGGTTTTTTCTTTTGGCTGACAGTTTTAGGAAATCTTCCTCCATCAAAAAATCCTCCTCATCAGAGAGCACTGACTCTGCTCCTCTAGTGGATGTGTGAGTATATCTCACCTCGTTCTCTTGATGGACGTCCTCACTGTCCTCCCCCCGTGAACCTGGTGTGTCCCCCTGTGGCTCCATCGGGACAGTGGCCCCAGCACCACCCGAGACAGGCGGAGGCCCCGGTGCAGGAGCATCCGAGCCACCACCCGCCAAGGCAGGCGGAGGCCCCGACGCAGGAGCAGAGGAACCACCCCCGGCCAAGGCCGGCGGAGGCTCCGACGCAGGAGCAGAGGAACCACCCCCGGCCAAGGCAGGCGGAGGCCCCGACGCAGGAGTAGAGGAACCACCCCCGGCCAAGGCAGGCGGAGGCCCCGACGCAGGAGCAGAGGAACCACCCCCGGCCAAGGCAGGCGGAGGCCCCGACGCAGGAGCAGAGGAACCACCCCCGGCCAAGGCAGGCGGAGGCCCCGATGCAGGAGCAGAGGAACCACCACCGGCCAAGGCAGGCGGAGGCCCCGATGCAGGAGCAGAGGAACCACCACCCGCCAAGGCAGGCGGAGGCCCCGATGCAGGAGCAGAGGAACCACCACCGGCCAAGGCAGGCGGAGGCCCCGATGCAGGAGCAGAGGAACCACCACCCGCCAAGGCAGGCGGGGGCCCCGACGCAGGAGCAGAGGAACCAACCCCGGCCAAGGCAGGCGGAGGCCCCGACGCAGGAGCAGAGGAACCACCCCCGACCAAGGCAGGCGGAGGCCCCGGCGCAGGAGCATCCGAGCCACCACCCGCCAAGGCAGGCGGGGGCCCCGACACAGGAGCAGAGGAGCCACCCCCGGCCGAGGCAGGCGGAGGCCCCGAAGCAGGAGCAGAGGAACCACCCCCGGCCGAGGCAGGCGGAGGCCCCGATGCAGGAGCAGAGGAACCACCCCCGGCCGAGGCAGGCGGATGCCCCGATGCAGAGGCAGCCGGCTGGCCCCCACCGGCTCTGTCCGGGCACAAGCGGATCAGGTGTCCCTCCCTCCCACAGCCAAAACACTTCATGTTCCCTGAAGTTACATGCACCGTGTAGTTATAATCCTCAACTTTAAAACTAAAAACCAGGTGCAATTCTTCCTCACTTTTCTTTAGAACCATAAACACGTGTCTCCTGAAAGACATGACATGTTTTAGATGTGGAGATCTACTATAAATGGGGATCATTTTTATGGGGGACATTAATTGTCCATGTCTGGCCAGTTCCTTCTCCAATAACTCATTCTTCAGGAATGGGGGGACATTAGAAATTAGGACCTTCCTGACCGGATTTGCCAGGGACAACACAGGTGTAAAGGAGCCCTGAATCACCACTCCCCTCTCAAGTAGCTGGTTAGCTTTTTCTATGCTCTCTACAAACACAACCACAGCACTGTTCATGCGTGAGGCAGACTTCACACTGTCATACCCCACAACCTCACCTACAGCCAGACTGACCTCCTCCACCGAGCAGTCCACAGCCGGACACAGTTTGATGCAGTGTCGGCGTGTTAGCTTGTGGAGGCCGGAGCCTCTACCTGCAGCAGCCATGCTGCACAAACACAAACACACAACTAACAACTAAACTGCTGCTCCTGACCCTGTCACTCACACAGAAAACAAAAAAAACACCTCTAACACAAGTGCAGAGGGAAAAAGACCAAAGAAAACCGGTAGAAATATAGAGTTTGGAACAAACTTTCTCCAGCTCACTCACCAGACTCACTCCCAACATGCACTCAGAGAGAGAGAGAGAGAGAGAGAGAGAGAGAGCTTCATGTGGTGTGGTTGTCGCTCTACCTTTTTTTGTGATGCTGATATCACTGACCCAGGATCTGGGCATCTCGAAAGCCTGCTCCTCCAGCTCCTCCAGCTCCTCCTTCCACATTGTGTTGTGGTTAAAATCATGTTTCAGTTTCAGTGCATGAACACACAATAACAGACGGACACACATGAACACACACACACACACCTGCACATCCGGGGTCATCTTGTACAGCTTCTTATTTGAGGCCTCGTGAATCAGCTGCTTTTTGCTCGTTGCTCCGAACAGGAGCGGCTCCCACATGTTCACGTCCTCCAGGTCAAACCCCAGATCCTGCTCACACACACAGACACACACATGTTTACTCAGTTGTCGGCTTGTTGGCAGTGGATCATCCGGTCAGCTGAGAAGGTCATCGGCTGTGACCTGCCGGCTCTCCTACTGGTCCTGGACCTGTTCCACTCCAGGACCAGTAGGAGAGCAGGCTGATCCTTCTCATCCCGGTCACCACCTAGTCCAGAGACTCCCGTCCGGTAAAAGGTTCCGGGCCTTCAGGACTAAAACCTCCCCATGGCAGTGGAGCTCACAAACAAGCCATCTGCATCACACTGACTCTGCCCCCCCCCCCCACCTTGCACATAATTTATAATTTATATATTATTGGCTCTATCACCAATCTCTGCACCTTAGCACCGCACGTGCCCATAACTCTGTTACTGTATATGTTTTGTTCTATATTGTTGTTTTATGTTGAGTGCACCAACAAACATTTCCTGTATTCTGATCCTGATTCTGATTTGTTGTCCAGTGATCAGAGGGTTGCTGGTTGAACGTCCACAGTTGAAGTGTCTTTGAGCAACACACTGAAGCCCAACCCGCTGACCCTGTGACATGATGTTGTGTGAACGTGTGTTTCTCTCTTGAACTCACGCTGCAGCCGCTCCTGCAGTCCTGCATGTTGACGTAGTAGTTGTGGTTGTTCCACACGCTCTCGATGCCCAGGAAGTGGGCGGAGCCGGTGCTGTGGCGGGCGCCGGTCAGCGGCTCGATGAAGAAGTTCTCCTGGACGCTGCGACTCCCTGACAGAACCAGAACCCAGCAGTGCAGCCGGAGGCCCCGGAGCCGGTCGGCCGGACGCTGCTCGCTCTGCTGAGGACGGATTCAGATCTGTGATCCACTTTATTAACGTTTGAATCAATGAAGGACGATGGTCAGTTTATTACTGTTGCTGGAGGGTTTCAACCAGATTGTAACTTTAATCACTGAAGGAAAACTGACAACATTCAAAGAAAAGAGATTTCAGCTGCTCTGTTTCAGTTATTTTCATCTTTGTGTTTACTTGTCAACACTTTGTGTTTGTGTTTGTGTTTGTGTTTGTGTCAGATGATCTCGTCACCTCATCAGGTTTCAGATTTTCAAGCAGCGCCGCCTCAGCGCTCGGTTTCTTCTTCTGCTCTTCTTGTGTCATGAAGTGACTCTTCAGCGACCTCTGAGGTTTCTCTTTGTATTTGTTCTCCTGTGACTCCTCTGAGATCACACTCTGCACAGAGAAACACAAAGAACACACACAAACACACACATCATCTAAATTAATATGTGTGATATTTTCTTATCAGTGACTCGAAACACAACAAGATGAAGATTTCATCACAAGAATTATGAAGAAGTGACTTCAAACAATATTAAAACAATTTCATTTATATATAAGTTTCAGTTTGAAGTATTCCTTATACATTATACAACTAATATTTTCTTATTTACATTATTAATTATGGTTATAATACAGTTAATGTGATTAAATTATTAATATTATAATTTATAGACAAAAATGACTGGGTTAGTTGATTTCCCCCCCGCTGAACAATGATTCATGTTTTTTAAGCTTATTTCATGTTTTGTATGAAAAGTAACTTTGATCTGTAGCAGATAAATAAGTTTAGTGGAGTATTTTGTACAATATTAAGTATAAAAGAGAATCAAGTAAAGTACGAGTACCTCCAAACACAGATCTTCATTAAATGTACTTTTACTATGACCTACAGAGGGCGTACCTGCACCGGGGTGATAATATCTGGTGTAGTACCTGAAGAGCTGCAGAGACCTTGCATGCTGCACATTTGTGTCTGTGTGCATGAAAGGTTTCTTCACCTCTTTTCCTTCCCTCTGAAAGGTAGAGCAGCCCCTGATGTCCTCACCCCCCCCCCCCCCCCACTGGGGCAGCAGCGTCACTGGGGGAGGTCTGCAGCTTTAGGCTGGTCAATTTGAGGACAACCTGCACAACACCTATTGTTTTCTTCTCTCAACTAAAGATGACCTACACCTGCTTGCAGTTGGCAGTATCATTGCTAAGTGTCATGGATAATGTTGAGTTAATTTCTATATTAGTTATGGTTGCTTGAAGAAATGTCACATCTGAAGCCACACCTCTTCTTCTTCATCCCTGCAATCACACTTTCTTTTAACCCACCATATGGACTCTGCAGCTCTGGGCCTTTTGAGGGCATAGTTGTTACCACTGGCACAGTGTGTGTATAATATTCAAATAAATATAATATTAAATATGTTTCTGCTGGACACATTTATTGAATGCCAAAAGTCACATCATATAATGGTGTCACACTTAAGGTAAAATAATCACAGTAAAATGTATAATCATTTGATGATGTCACACTTTTTACTGCTCTCACACAAATGAGCCAACTTGATCTGATTTGGATTTATAAAACTTTTGTCTATACAAACCTCTTCTTGACAAAGTTAATATTTTATAATAACTTATCTTTACTTCAGGCGAACGAACTCTGAACATTGAACCCTCAGCAGATCACGATCATATTCAAGCAGCTACTTTACAACCAGGTCTCTTGTCTGTGTGAACTTGTTGCTGCCAAATGACTTTTGACCAGTTATCAAATCCAAGGCTTGAATTACTTTTTACAGTCGTGTCCTGACACACCAGAGAAACCAGGAAGCATCTGTTCCTCCCTGAAGAGACGCAGGCTGAAAACCAGACGATCACATTCACCTTCCAAACCAAACTGAACCAAACCAGACCAAACGTCCTGAGTGAGTCCAGCTACAGGAGAGAAGAGTCAAACTACAAGCTGCCGACGCTCCACACACTGACCGTGAGTTTAACAAACACCTCGACTCAGAGGGGAAGTGAACCTCAGTGAAGTTCATGGAGCTGTGACTGACTGACTGTCTGTTTTCAGCTTCACCTGGAGACTCAATGGCTTCCAGATCAGAAGAGGATCTCTGCTGTCCCGTCTGCCAAGATGTCTTCAGAGATCCTGTCATTCTGTCATGTAGCCACAGCTTCTGTAAAGACTGTGTGAAGAGCTGGTGGAAAGACAAGGACTAAAAGAGTGTCCACTTTGTAAGAGAAGATCTTCAAGGTCTCAACCACCTTGTAACCTGGTGTTGAAGAACCTGTGTGAGACCTTCTTACAGGAGAGAGATCAGAGCTCTTCACCTGCTCTCTGCAGTCTGCACTCAGAGAAACTCAGACTCTTCTGTCTGGACCATCAGCAGCCAGTGTGTCTCGTCTGCAGAGATTCAGAGAAACACACCGACCACAGATTCAGACCCATCGATGAAGCTGCACCACAACACAAGAAGCAGCTTCAGGAAACTCTGGAGCCCTTGAAGAAGAAGTTACAGAGTTTTGAACGTGTTAAAGTAAAGTTTGAACAAACAGCAGAACACATTAAGGTCCAGGCCGGACTCACAGAGACGCAGATCAAGGAGCAGTTTAAAAAGCTTTATCAGTTTCTGGAGGAGGAAGAGGAGGTCAGGATGGCTGCACTGAGGGAGGAAGAGGAGCAGAAGAGTCGGATGATGAAGGAGAAGATTGAGTCTCTGAGCAGAGACATAACGTCTCTTTCAGACACAATCAGAACCACAGAGGACGAGCTGAGAGCTGAAGACGTCTCGTTCCTGCTCAACTACAAGGCTGCAGTGGAACGAGTCCAGCAGCGCCCCCTGCTGGATGATCCACAGCTGGCCTCAGGAGCTCTGATAGACGAGGCCAAACATCTGGGCAACCTGAGCTTCAACATCTGGAACAAGATGAAGGACGTGGTCTCCTACAGTCCTGTGGTTCTGGACCCAAACTCTGCTCATCCAGAACTCGTCCTGTCTGAAGATCTGACCAGTTTGAGACGAGGAGAGAAACAGAAGCTTCCTGACAATCCAGAGAGGTTTGATCATTACACCTCAGTCCTGGGATCTGAGGGTTTTAACTCAGGGACTCACAGCTGGGACGTCCTGGTTGGAGACAGTACAAACTGGGGATTGGGTGTAAGAGCAGAGCCTGTCCAGAGGAAGGGAAAGGATCTGTCTGGATACTGGAGAATACAGTTCTTTAAAGGTGAATACTCAGCACGGTCACCATCAGGATCATCTGTTCTCTCTGTGCAGAAGATCCAGAGGATCAGAGTGAAACTGGACTGGAACAGAGGAGAACTGTCGTTCTCTGATCCTGATACTAACAAACACATTCACACCTGGACACACACTTTCACTCAGAAGATGTTTCCATACTTTAACATTGGAGGTCACTTGAAGCTGTTACCTGTGAAAGTCTCTGTGACTCTGGATCAGAGCCGTTAGAGATAAAGATTTTATTCATCATGTTTATTTCTTTAAGAGAAATCTGCTGAATTTAAAAGTTAAACTCGTTATTCTAAAGCTTTGTTTATTTCTCATTTTACTTCTCACTCATTTTTATTTCTCCTGTTGACTTTTCCACGTGTGTAAAAAGATTTGATTATTTTCTGATCTTTATCTTTGGTTTGTTTTTTACTTTCATGGAAAATGTTTTCTATCATTTAGATTTTGTGTGGATCCATGAAGTCGAGCAAACTGATGAAGATCCACATGAAAACACATTTATCAATAACAGCTGATCATTGTTCACATTCAACAAACTTTATCAATACTCACACATGAGACATGATTCATGTTTAATCACATAAAGTCTGTTCACATATGAAATAATCCAACATGTATGAACATTTGTCTGTTTGATGTGATGAAGCCAAAATGATTCTGTCTGTAAAAGTGTTTATTCAACAGCAGCCGAGTGATTTGATTTTAATATTGAGATCAAAATAATAAAAACTATGAAACAGAAACAGAGTTTTGATCTTTTTCATTAGAAGAGAAACTATCTTCAGAGTTTTGATCTGACCTTTGATTCCAGTGTCACCATCTCACACAGTGTTTATGAAAACAAATCTCATAAACACCATGAATGTGATTTGTGCTGAGTATTAATCAAGATGGAGAACAAACTAATGGAGACATGACAGTTCAGGACTTATCTTCACGATGAAGAGCCGGGACTCACCAGCCAGCTCGGCCACATGACTTCAACGATGTCCTGCATGGGTCCTGGAAAGTGTCTGGAGAAGGTCTGGGTTTGAAACAAGGATCTGAGACGTCGGGTGTAAGGATGTTGAGTCAAAGTGGAGTGATGCTGATGGTAGCACCCGTCTCTCTGGATGGGTTTAGTGGGAAGGAGAAATTAGGAGAATCAACGATGTTCAGTTAACGTAGAAAACATGAACACTGGTTTGTCCATCCAGGGCCACTGTTGAAACAAGGTGGTGTTTCCCCCATGATTATTATCATCATTGTAAATATTATAATCCCTGGACACATAAGACATACTGTTTTATTAGTTGGTTTTAGTTCCATTCAGATTTAAATACTACATAGTGTTTTATCAGTTGTATTTCATTAGGTTTAAATACTACACAGTGTTTTATCAGTAGTATTTCATTAGTTTTAAATACTACACAGGACAATTTACTTTACAAAAGAGAAATGAGCTGCAGGCTGTTTTCTGAGTTAATGTGCTGAATATTTTATTGTGATTAAAATAATTAATAATGTTCGTCTTTGGAGGGAGGAGTTATGATTTCAGGTTTTCTATCTGTCCGTCACATTCTTGGAAAGTTGAAGTTTCAACAAATCTCAGAGAGAAATTCTTCAAATTCACAAATTCCGTCAAACGTTCACATGGACTCAGGAATGAACTGACAAGGCTTTAGTGGTCAGGGGTCAAAGGTCACAGTGACCAGATACAAATAATATATGTGACTGAAACACCTGTAAGGTTTAATGAAATAATCTGATAGGTATTTGGAGCGGAGGCTGCTGATTGGCTCAGCTGAGCAGGTGAGGAGCCAATCGAGGGTCTTCTCTCAGCCTCTCGTCGAGAGCTTGATACTTTAGAGGAGCTTCTTCCTGGTGCCTGGAACAAAGACATGGAAACATTAAAGATGAAGAATCCTCCTGATTTTATTCTGTGGAAAACACTGATGTGTGTGTGTGGTTGTGTGTGTGTGTGTGTGTGTGTGTGTGTGTGTGTGTGTGTGTGTGTGTGTGTGTGTGTGTGTGTGTGTGTGTGTGTACATTTTGAGCCGTCTCATGGCGACACGTATCTGGAGAGTTCTGTCGGAGCAGTAGGTCTGGTATTCGTCCTCCTGGTGCTCCGTCATGTCCAGCTGGTTCTGCTGGTACCACTGTTGTTTCCTCTGCAGCTGCTGCGTCTCCTGAACAGTTTAAAGGTTCAGATGAAGAGTCTCTAAATCCTCAGGTTCATCACAGACTCTCTAACGTGTCTGTGTTCTGCTTCAGGTTCACGGACCTCCTCAGAAAACTGCTGTTAAACTCCACAATATCTGCCCCTCGTGTATTTATGTATTCATCATTTATTAAACCACTGAGAAATAACCGCAAGGAATGTTTACATTTGTAGATTTGAAAATGAGTTAGGGTTTATATTTAAATCTTTTTTGAGAGTTTTCTTTTTGTTCTGAGAAGAGGGACGTCATTATGGTTTAAGGGTTGTCCATCCCCTTGTAAATACTACACAGGGTTTCATCAGTAGTATTTAATTAGGTTTAAATACTACAGAGGGTTTCATCAGGAGTATTTCATTAGGTTTAAGTACTACAGAGGGTTTTATCAGGAGTATTTCATAAGGTTTAAGTACTACACAGTGTTTTATCAGGAGTATTTCATTAGGTTGAAGTACTACACAATGTTTTATCAGGAGTATTTCATAAAGTTTAAACATTATGGTTTAGGGTTTGTCCATCTCCACAGTACTACACAGTGTTTTATCAGGAGTATTTCATTAGGTTTAAATACTACAGAGGGTTTTATCAGGAGTATTTCATTAGGTTTAAGTACTACACAGTGTTTTATCAGGAGTATTTCATTAGTTTTAAGTACTACACAGTGTTTTATCAGGAGTATTTCATTAGGTTTAAATACTACAGAGGGTTTTATCAGGAGTATTTCATTAGGTTTAAGTACTACACAGTGTTTTATCAGTAGTATTTCATTAGGTTTAAATACTACACAGTGTTTTATCAGGAGTATTTCATAAAGTTTAAACATTATGGGTGACAACCATCTCCTTGTTGTGAACATGATATCTGAAGAACTCCTTGAGGGGATTTCTATACATGTTAGCACGTGTTATCTCAAGAACATCTCAAGAGAATCCTTTGAAATTTAAAAACACATTTTCACATCTTCAACTACAAATTGACTGACTAGATATCTGTAAAGACAGAGATCGCATTTAGATTAAAAAACCTCTAGTGGCGTGGAGGGGAGATGCGCAAATCACACGTGTTCGATTTGCGCACACACCGGGCGGCACTTGCCTGATTACGGCACGTGAGGTGAGTGAGCACGGGTGAGGAAATAAAGGTCCGCGATTTCCGGCCGGGCTATGAAGGGTTTGTGCATTGGAGGACACGAGAGCACGCATTGGTATGTTATTTATATTTTGAACTAAGGTGTAGTTTGCACAATGCGTATGTTTCTGGCACTTTTTCCCGTTTGTCATGTCTTCTATGTGACAGCGCATGGGTCGGCGCAGACGTCCTTAGTGACGTCTTGGGCACGTTTGGTGGAGGCGCACATGGTGAAAATGTTTGTATGGAAGACCATTGTTGTTTTACATCATAGTGATATTGTAATTATATAGATTTGTTTATGATATCTAACAGATATTTGGATTTGATTTAAATGTTTGATTAGGCATTTTGATTTATTTGAACTAACTTGATTTAATTTGTCTTTATCAATAGGTTTTCAACCTAATCCTGATCCTAATCCTAAATCCGAATAAGACTACGGAATGTTTGTTGGTCATGTTCAGAAAGATTCATGTTCAATAAAATCAAGGAGAAGGATTTGAGCTGTCCTGCGTCCTCTGTGTAACAGTGCCATTTCAAGTTGGGCAAGCACAGTTTAAAACATCACCCAGATAACTTGACAGTTGAAAACCACCGGAGCAGCTTGGAGAAGTGGATAAAAGGCCTTGGAAGTCCAGGAAAAGCTGTTGACGCAGGAGAAGAGAGCTGTGCTGGTCCGTGAGGTCAAGATGGCGGAAGACGTCGTGGAGAAGACTGTGAAGCAGCTCAAGAAGGAGAGAACCGCTGCGAAAAGCACCTTCACCAGACAGGCCAACTTCCTCAGCAAAGGGGCAGACAGCATGGTGGAAGCAGAGCTGAGGGAGGAGTTCGCCGAGCTCTCATACTGCCGGAAAATCGTTCTTGAAGCGAATGATGTTTATAAGACAGGGCTTTTGGCTGAGTCTCAAGAGCCAGAAGAGGAAGACGTGGTTCTTGAAGAGAGGGAGGAGCTAGACGTTGAAAGAGCCGCTAACGAAGCAGAAGCAAGGTTTGGAGAGGTGAGAAGAATTGTCCAAACAAACCTGTGGTCCAGATATGGCCAATACGCTATCACAACTGCAATCACTGAAGGAGAGAAGGCCTGCAGTCGGGCGGAGAAGTTACCTGTGGAGAGTACTCACCTGGATGCATATGAGATGCACCTGACTCTACTGGAGAAAAGGATCAATGAGGCTGCCAGAGTTATGTCAAACTGGGAGCGGTGGATCCCCAAGGCTGAAAGAAAGGAGCTAGATGGCAGGGTCAAGGACCTGAAAGCTTTGAACGGCAACCTTGAACTGAGGAAGGCTGAGTTTGTCACTGCACGGAGGATGTCGAAGGATGCGCTGGCTGCAGGAGCCTCAGGACTTGAAGCAGTGAGAGCACATCCCCCGCCAGCAAAACCAATTGTCAGGATAAAACCAACCACACTGCCCATCTTTTCAGGCTGCAAAAGAGAATACCACAGATGGAAGAAAGACTGGGAGAGCCTTCAAAGACAGGGAGAGCCGTCTGGCTCAGCCGAGGTCAAGAAAATTCAACTCCTGGACAGCGTGGATGACAAGATTGGGAAGGATATCCGGCTGTCAACCTACAAAACTGCAGAGGATATGTTCAGAGTCATGGACAACCGGTATGGAAATAAATCGACCATTGCCATAGAAATCCTGGAGGAGTTGGAGCAAATACCCCCTGCAAGGGGAAGCCAGCCAAGGAGAGTCATCGACCTGATCCAAGCAGTGGAAAAATCCCTAGCAGACCTCACAGAGCTGGGAATCTCTGGCGCAATCAAGAACCCTCTCGTCATTAAATCCATTGAGAGCAAGTTACCCGACTTTGTAAAGAGAGACTGGCTAGCCTTTATGGTAAATTCTAGCAATAATGTCACCACAGACAACCACTTTGACATGCTCCTGAAGTTCCTAAAGAATCAAGAAGAGATCCTAGAGAGACTTGACCAGCTAAGGTTTGTGGAGAAGATGGAGAAACCAGAACGTGGGAAGAAATATGAAAGAAAGTATGCTTCTACAAGAACCACAAAGAAAGGAGGGCTGGAAGATGTGTGTGTTGTCTGCGGTGATGGAAGGCACAGTGACAAGATTTTCTTCTGTAGAAAGTTCAAAGGGCTGAAGCTACAAGAGAAGAATGCTATTGTAAAGAAGCTGGGAGCATGCAGAAAATGTCTTGGATGTCATGAAGATGATGGATACTGCAGAGACACTTTCCTATGCAGGAACAAAGACTGTAAGAAGGGAGACTCCTCAGATCACCATTACTTTATTTGCCCCAATGGAGAAAACAAGAGTGGAAACGAGGAGAGAAGTGGGAAAGATGGCAGAAGAAAGAGCAAACTAACAGCCGAACAGGAAGGATTCTTGGCTGAGCTGTCCTCAGTGCAAGCAGAAAGGTGCAGAATGGCATTCACGAACAAAGCTACAGAGGGTGGCATGAAGAACCACCAGTCCCAGCTATTGAAGAAAAGTGGCCTGTGCGAGCTTCCTGTCATTATGATGCTGATGGAGGTAACTGCTAATGCTGGGCAGAAGATTGGAGCTCTTGTTGATCTTGCCTCAGACACAAACTATATCACCCATAAGGCTGCA
The DNA here is from genome assembly GCF_947347685.1 of Pleuronectes platessa. Classification (NCBI taxonomy): domain Eukaryota; kingdom Metazoa; phylum Chordata; class Actinopteri; order Pleuronectiformes; family Pleuronectidae; genus Pleuronectes; species Pleuronectes platessa. The sequence continues at coordinate 1,308,212 of NC_070631.1, forward strand.
CACAGGCTGAGGCTGCGGAGTGAAGAAATAACCCTGGTTGTGCATGGTGTAGGCGGAATGACCATCAAGGTGAACACGGAAAGATATCTTCTTCGAGTCAGAGTGAAAACCCCCAAAGGAGCGGAGAAGGCTCATGAACTGATCTGTTACGGCCTGGATGAGATTGCCAAGGTGCACAAAGTTGTCAAGCCGGAAAAGTTGCAGAAGTTCTTCCCAGAAGTGAAGCTTGAGGAATTAAGGAGGCCGGAAAAGATTGATCTGCTCATCAGCCATCGCGAGGGAAGACTTGCTCCACAAAGGGTTAAAGTTGTTGGGGACCTCGTCTTGTGGGAGAGTCCATTGGGAATGACAGTGGGCGGAGCACACCCCGACCTGTTCGAGGAGATAGAGGTGGCAGCACATGAGTCCAGAACACACTTTGCTCGCTCCATGAGAACTGCTGCAGTCAAGTATGAGGAGATAGTTGAGAGCCCAAGTACTGAAGCAGCCCGTATGCAGCGAAAGGACAGTGCAAAGGAAACGGTTACAGCTGCTGCAAACCGTGAGTTCCTGGAGTGGTGGAGATGGGACAGCATCGGAGCAGCCTGTGAGCCAAAGTGTGGAGGATGTCGCTGTGGAAACTGCCAACCAGGAGGAAAGGAAATGACACTGGCTGAAGAAAGGGAGCTTGAAATAATAAAAGAAGGACTCACCTATGTCCAAGGAGACTCTCACACAACATCGCCGCATTGGGATGCAAAGTATCCATGGACAGAAGATCCTGCCTCGCTCCCCAACAACAAAGGTGCAGTTGAAGCTACATTCTTGAGAACAGAAAGACAACTAAGGAGGGAGGCAGAGTGGAAATCAGCATACAGAGCCCAGGTCCACGAGATGGTTGAGAGGGGCGCAGCCGTAAAACTCACTAATGATGTCATCAGCAAGTGGACAGGACCAGTGTGGTATGTAAGCCATTTGGTGGCGCCAAACCCTCACTCAGTGACGACTCCAGTCCGGCTTGTGTGGAACAGCAGCCAGAAGTGCAGGGGAGTGAGCATGAATGATATTCTGCTAAAGGGGCCAGATGTTTTAAACCCGATCAGAGCTGTGCTGCTGAGATTCAGAAGAGGTGTGTATGCTGCACTTGGAGACATCAGGAAGATGTATAATTCAGTGTGGCTAGAAGAGCGAGAGATGCATCTCCACCGATTCCTTTGGAGGGACAATCCAGATGAGGAGATGGGTCAATATGCCATCACAAGGGTGAACATTGGAGACAGACCAGCCGGTTGCATTGCACAGGTAGCTATGCGGGAGACAGCAAGATTGGCCATCTTTGCTCACATGGAAGAGGAGCGCAGAGTCCTGGAAAAGGACAGTTATGTGGATGACATTCTAACTTCCCATAACAGCCTGGAGGAACTAGACAAGATGACTGAAGGCGTTGAAGAAATTCTGAGAGCCGGAGGCTTCTTTCTGAAACCGTGGGTCCGGTCAGGCCAAAGTGGGAGGCCGGAGGCTGCAGCAAAGGTCCTGACATCAAGAGTGGAAGGGATGGAGAAGAAAACCTTCATCCTCCCAAACCAAATGAGGGATGAAGATAACAAAGCCCTGGGCATTGGATACAAGGTGGAGGAGGACAAGCTCTACATGATGACCTCGATCAACTTTTCCAAAAGGAAAAAGAAGATGAGAGTAGGCAAGGATCTTCTCAGAATGGAGGTGAAACCTGGAACGCCTAACCCGCTGACAAGAAGGGACCTGTTAAGCCAAGTAGCTGGACTCTACGACCCCATCGGTTTGGTATCACCTCTGAAACAGAAGGGCGCTATCCTTGTTAGGAGAGCATTCCAGGAGGCAGGAGGAGGGAAGTTGACCCGTGAGACCTGGGATAAACCACTGTCAGAGAGCCTCAGAGAAGAAGCCATTCAGCTGTTTGAGGAGTATGCGCAGCTTGGACAAGTTCAGTTTCAAAGAAGCCTGACACCAGCTCACTGGAAAGGGAAACCATGGGGAATCACATTCTCAGACGGGAGTGACAAATCATATGGAGCTGTGATGTACCTGAGGTGGAACACTAGTAAAGGAGTCGATATCCGGTTTGTAGAGTCGAAAGCCAAGCTGACTCCACTGGATCAGAAAGGGGAGGCCGTGAAGGCTGAGATCTGCGGCGCTGTCTTTGCAGCCAGGCTCAGGAAGTACGTTGAGAAGCATGGAGGCCTGGAGATAGAGCGATGGCTCCACCTGGTGGACAGTCAAACAGTCCTAGGAGCAATTCAAAGAGAGAGTTATGGGTACCAAACTTTCTTTGCGAACAGAGTGGGTGAAATCCAGAAGGCTGGCTCAGTTGAAGACTGGTGGTGGATCCCTGGAGAGCATAACATTGCTGACATCATTACAAGAGGAGGCACTCATGAAGATCTAAAGGAGGATTCCACATGGCAGGATGGGCCAGAGTTCCTAAAGTGGCCAGTGGAGGAGTGGCCTAAAAAGTCAGCAGGAGAGGTTGCAGTGCACGCTAGAGAGAGTGTCAACAGACTCCAGAGAAAGGCATTCTCAGCAGGAATGACAAGGGCTCAAGCTAAGATAAGCCAAGCAAGTGCCCCACAAAAAGACCTGAAGGATGAAAGTGGAGAGAAAAGTACGGCTGCTGATCCAGCTCTTCTGGCAGGAAGGGCACCCAGGAGATGGGAAATAAAGAACCTACTGGAAGTGAGGAATTACAGCTCCTTGTCCAAGCTGGTCAGGATCATCGCCTGGATATGGCGAGCTGCCAAGAAGTGGATAGAGATGAAAAGCCAGTCAAGAACTCAAGAAGCTAAGCATAAAGTGTCATCACTAAAGGAAAAGGCCAAGCAAACTGTGCTTACAGTGAGAGAGCGTGAAGATGGCCTCAGGGATCTCTTTAGTGAAGCTCAGGAAGGTGTAGCTTTTCCTGACACTACCCTAAGCAGACTGGCAGTATACAGAGATGCGGACTCTGAGCTCTTGGTTTGTGGAGGCAGGATTCAGATGTTTGATGAAGACAAAACTGCAGTGCCCGTCTTACCATACGAGGCATGGGTGTCTACATTGCTGGCACAGGAAGCCCACAAGGCAAACCATGAGGGAATAGCAGGAACCTTGCTCAGGATGAGGAAAAAAGCCTGGGTAATCAAAGGTCGAAGAATTGCAAAACAAGTAGTAGACAGTTGTGTGGTATGCAGGAAAAACAGGGCAAAACAGTGCCAGCAGATCATGAGTGACTTGCCACCAGAGCGAACAGGCCCAGCATTGCCATTTGAGTTTACAACCATGGACCTGTTCGGACCTTATGAGGTAAAAGATGAAGTAAGGAAAAGGGTCAAACTCAAAGTCTGGGGGGTTGTATTCTGCTGCATGGCTTCAAGAGCCATACACACTGATGTTGTGAGTGACCAGTCTTCTGAGGGATTTCTGCTGGCCTACCAAAGATTCTCTGCACTGAGGGGACACCCTAGGAAATTGTGGACAGATCCTGGCACAAACTTTGTAGGGGCCAGACCTGCTCTGGAGGAGCTTCACAGATTTCTGAGCAGACTGAACAGGTCTCAGATTGAAGAGGAAGCTGTCAATCATGGAACAGAGTGGTCATGGAGGATTCACCCTGCAGACTCTCCCCACAGAAATGGAGCAGCAGAGGCAGCTGTCAAGATAGTGAAGCGAGCCCTGAACAACCTTGGTGGTGATGGAGTTCTCACATGGGGGGAATTCCAAACATTCCTCTTCATGGCAGCCAACCTGGCAAATGAAAGACCGATAGATGCCAGGATTCAAAGCCGAGAGGACTGTGTGGAATACATCAGTCCCAATTCCCTCATACTGGGACGAGCCAGCCCAAGAGGAGACCCGGGAGATTTCAAGTTTGAAGGTTACCCATACAAGAGACTCCAAACCATACAAGCAGAGGTCAGCAAATTCTGGAAGAAGTGGTGCCAGCTAGCTGGTCCTAACCTGTTCATAAGGAGCAAGTGGCACACAAGAGAGAGGAACGTTGCAGTGGGAGATGTGGTCTGGCTGGCTGACCAAAATGCCTTGAGGAGTCAATATAAATTGGCCAGGGTAGTCAGTGTTAATGCTGACCGAAGAGGAATCGTCAGAGATGTAAATGTGAGGACCTTTCCAAGCTACCCTGTTCCAGTCATGAAGCCAAGCACAGGGGACACAAGCAGACAAGGAGCCAGGAAACTCTTGAAGAGAATCCCTGTGTCCATTCTCTGCAGGGATGTGAGACGACTGGTCATCCTTCTTCCTGTTGAAGAGCAACGATAGAATGAATAGATAGAGTGTGACCTCCTTGGGTTGAGCAACCAGGAGGTCAAGTGGGAGGTGTAAAGACAGAGATCGCATTTAGATTAAAAAACCTCTAGTGGCGTGGAGGGGAGATGCGCAAATCACACGTGTTCGATTTGCGCACACACCGGGCGGCACTTGCCTGATTACGGCACGTGAGGTGAGTGAGCACGGGTGAGGAAATAAAGGTCCGCGATTTCCGGCCGGGCTATGAAGGGTTTGTGCATTGGAGGACACGAGAGCACGCATTGGTATGTTATTTATATTTTGAACTAAGGTGTAGTTTGCACAATGCGTATGTTTCTGGCACTTTTTCCCGTTTGTCATGTCTTCTATGTGACAGCGCATGGGTCGGCGCAGACGTCCTTAGTGACGTCTTGGGCACGTTTGGTGGAGGCGCACATGGTGAAAATGTTTGTATGGAAGACCATTGTTGTTTTACATCATAGTGATATTGTAATTATATAGATTTGTTTATGATATCTAACAGATATTTGGATTTGATTTAAATGTTTGATTAGGCATTTTGATTTATTTGAACTAACTTGATTTAATTTGTCTTTATCAATAGGTTTTCAACCTAATCCTGATCCTAATCCTAAATCCGAATAAGACTACGGAATGTTTGTTGGTCATGTTCAGAAAGATTCATGTTCAATAAAATCAAGGAGAAGGATTTGAGCTGTCCTGCGTCCTCTGTGTAACAGTGCCATTTCAAGTTGGGCAAGCACAGTTTAAAACATCACCCAGATAACTTGACAATATCGGTGGTCAAAGGTCAAATGTCACCGCGACCTCATATGAGTGTGAGAAATATGTCAGCTCAAAGTGCACTGGTTGGTGTATGACCACAGGAGGTTCACTCTAGATGTTACATGGTCCCTATGATAAAGAAATGAAGTAAACTTAATGATACACATGAAACCACCTGTGATCATCTTCTGAGTCCAGAGTCAGTTCAGGAGAAACAACAGCTGTAACACAACATGACTCGTGAACCTGTGCTGTACCTTTTGGTAGCGCTCCTGGATCAGGTTGGCGTCCTCCACCAGCTTCTGCTTGAACTCTGACAGACACTCCTGGTGGAGCTGCCTGGCGTCCTCAGCGCTCAGAGGGTCTGAGAGGTCGAGTCTCATGAGGAGCGGAGCCAGGATGTCCTTCTCATTCTCATGAAGCCAGCTCTGCTCCTCTGCAGCCTGACGCTCCTGGAGGAGAAGATCAGGTGATGAAGGGAGGTTCACACCTAGAAGAGGCTGGACAACTTTAAACTCTGAGTCTGTTTGACCTGAATGTTGTTGTCACTTCACTCAGGAGGTTGTGTTATCACCACTGTTTGTCTATTTGTCTGCAGAGTTTTTTTAAAGACCACAATGAATGAAAGATACGATCATATGTCAAGTACCAGAGTTATGAAGGAATATCAGAGACATAACTGAAGATAATGTGAAGAACCAGCAGAGAGAAGAACCCTGGAAACACCAGAGTACCTCTCAGACACAGTTCTGACTGAGTTCATATTGGTCTTTGTAGTTTTATTAAAGCGTGTTATTAATATCTGTGTCACTCATAAGAACTATAACACACAGAGACGTTACAGACTCAACATGACACCAAGAAATGTATCTTCAAAAACCAGAATCACGTCCCTGTGGTGAACGTTTGGTTGAAGATTCTCTAGATTCTCTTGATTTCCTTCTTGAGTCCAAGTGAACATTTGTTCTGAATTTGAAGTAATTCCCTAAAAGAGTTTTTGAGATACTGACACTGGGCGGTGGAGGAATAAAAAACATGGGATATTTGATGGGACTGATATTTGATGCAGATCGATAATAAAAATCTGATCAATCAGATTTAAATGTGGTTTCATGGAGGTTCTGATCTGTTCAGCTGTTACAGAAACAACCATCTGAGATCCGGTCAGGACGTCTGGTTGAATCTAAGGAGACTGTTGGGACTTGGTGAAGGTTCTACATTGTCACATTAAGAGATATTTCTAAATGAATTATCAGAATTATTCTGTGGGAAGGTAAATAGATATGACATAATAAATATAAACTAAGGATAAATATGAGGCAGGTTATAAGTAGGTTCACTTTGAGGTTATCTCACCATGTCCTGTCTCTTGCTGCGGGCCCTGGCAGCTCCTGTCGTGGTCCAGGGACAGAAGAAGAGCTGAACGTCTCCCTCCTCTTCCTCTCTGCACGACACGATGTCTCTCACCTGCTCACAGGAGAAGAGGTCACAAGGTCGGCTGGCGTCAGAGTCGCACAGTCACTGAGGAACACGTTTGTTCTGGACATGGAAACAAGAGAACGTGAGAACGTCTTCACCTCCTTCAGAGATTCTTCAATCTGATGAACAACCATCTCTTCATCCTTCATCAGAGAAACCAGCATCTCGTACAGAGTCAGGGTCTTAACAGGCGTATCGGAGAGGCCCACCTAGACACACACACACACACACACACACACACACACACACACACACACACACACACACACACACACACAGTCAAATACACGCATGTTGTCATATGATACCAGAAGCAGCAGACTGGGAAAGCTACTTTGTGTGTGTGTGTGTGTGTGTGTGTGTGTGTATGTGTGTGTGTGTGTGTGTGTGTGTGTCTGTGTGTGTGTCTGTGTGTGTGTGTGTGTGTGTGTGTGTGTGTGTGTGTGTGTGTCTGCACCATGAAGCTGGACACCATGTCCTGGGTGAAGTCCTCAGCCTTCTTCTGCTCCGTGGCCTCTCGTGGTTTGATGAAGCTCCGGTGCGATGGGATGAAGGTGTCGGCGTCCAGATGATACGTCACCTCGATGCGTCTCTGCGCCAACAGGAAGACGCGCTCCGCCACGTCCTGATTGGCCGGTTTGGAACTGTCCCTGTGGAAATGCTCCACCACCTGATGTGAGACGGACAACACACGTCGTTACACCTCATCAGATCTGAAACTCTTTAAATGTGGAATGGAAATATTGAATTTGTTTCAGTTTCTGCATAGGCTACTCACTGTATGGGGTCTATGTTAGCAGCAAACCCAGATGGATAGACTAACACTGTATATTTATCACAACTCATATCATTACAACATTCAATGTTATTGCATATCACATGTCGTTCTAAAACTCCCTTGATAGTGAACTTTATTTCATTACATGAACCATATATCACAATAATTTATTTATTTATTCTCAGTTTGGATTCTGGTGATAATATCTGGTGTAGTACCTGAAGAGCTGCAGAGACATTGCATGCTGGACATTTGTGTCTGTGTGCATGAAAGGTTTCTTCACCTCTTTTCCTTCCCTCTGAAAGGTAGAGCAGCCCCTGATGTCCTCACCCCCCACTGGGGCAGCAGCGTCACTGGGGGAGGTCTGCAGCTTTAGGCTGGTCAATTTGAGGACAACCTGCACAACACCTATTGTTTTCTTCTCTCAACTAAAGATGACCTACACCTGCTTGCAGTTGGCAGTATCACTGCTAAGTGTCATGGACCCACTCCTTCACCGTGTAAACTGCTGCTTCATTTGACTTTGACTTGACTATGTTATATGTATACATATATTCATGTTCATATTATTTAATTTAATATTCCATTCACCCTGTAAACTACTGCTTCACTTGACTACGTTATATGTTACGATGTGATGTTATATTTTATGTTAGATAGCATGTTGTTTTTTTCTATCCTCTGAAACAGTCACCATGTACATTCTGCTCCCGAATCATACAAATACACTTACTTCACATATACTTATCTTATTTAACATTCCCCACTCCTTCACCCTGAAAACTGCTGCTTCATTTAACTTTGACTTTAATTTGACTATGTTATATGTTATACATATATTCATATTAGTTAATTTAATATTCACTTGACTGTGTTATATGTTATATGTTATATGTTGCAATGTTATGTTATTTGTTATGTTACATAGTGTTATTTTTTTTCATTTTGTAAAGTCGCCTACTGCGTAGATGTTTGCTGCCATGTCATAAGAATTTCACTGCTCCGATGACGCTGTCATTGGTGCATGTGACAATAAACTTTGATTTGATTTGATTTGATAATGTTGAGTTAATTTCTATATTAGTTATGGTTGCTTGAAGAAATGTCACATCTGAAGCCACACCTCTTCTTCTTCATCCCTTCATCACGGTTTCTTTTAAACCACCATATGGACTCTGCAGCTCTGGGCCTTTTGAGGGCATAGTTGTTACCACTTGCACAGTGTGTGTATAATATTCAAATAAATATACTATTAAATATGTTTCTGCTGGACACATTTATTGAATGCCCAAAGTCACATCATATAATGGTGTCACACTGAAGGTAAAATAATCACAGTAAAATGTACAATCATTTGATGATGTCAGACGTTTTACTGCTCTCACACAAATACATGAGCAAACTTGATCTGATTTGGATTTATAAAACCAACTTTTCATTTTCTGACATTGTTTCCATTTGCTTCAGTCTCTTTAATGTGACTTCAGCTCTGCAGTTACATCACAGACTCCTCCCCCCCCCCCCCTGCATTTCCTGTTCATGTTAAACTTTCACTTTCACCGACCTCTGAATTTAACAACCAAGTCTCTTTTCTGTGTGAACTTGTTGCTGCCAAATGACTTTTGACCAGTTATCAAATCCAAGGCTTTAATTAATTTTTACAGTCGTGTCCTGACACACCACAATATGTACAGTGAATGTATTGCACATGACCCGTAGATGTTGCACAGGCAGATGAATCAGACAGTTAAGAGTTAAAGTGTTAGAGTTCAGTCCATGAGGGGGGTGCATAGTTTTAACTGGCAGCAGAGCTGCTTGTACATTTGTTTCAGGTTTTACTGGTTTTATCATCCAGCATCTCAAGCTCCACCCTCTCCTGACACACCTGAGAAACCAGGAAGCATCTGTTCCTCCCTGAAGAGACGCAGGCTGAAAACCAGACGATCACATTCACCTTCCAAACCAAACTGAACCAAACCAGACCAGACGTCCTGAGTGAGTCCAGCTACAGGAGAGAAGAGTCAAACTACAACCTGCCGACGCTCCACACACTGACCGTGAGTTTAACAAACACCTCGACTCAGAGGGGAAGTGAACCTCAGTGAAGTTCATGGAGCTGTGACTGACTGACTGTCTGTTTTCAGCTTCACCTGGAGACTCAATGGCTTCCAGATTAGAAGAGGATCTCTGCTGTCCCGTCTGCCATGAGGTCTTCAGAGATCCTGTCATTCTGTCATGTAGCCACAGCTTCTGTAAAGACTGTGTGAAGAGCTGGTGGAAAGAGAAAGAAGTAAAAGAGTGTCCAGTTTGTAAGAGAAGATCTTCAAAGGAATTACCACCTAACCTGGCGTTAAAGAACCTGTGTGAGACCTTCTTACAGGAGAGAGATCAGAGCTCTTCACCTGCTCTCTGCAGTCTGCACTCAGAGAAACTCAGACTCTTCTGTCTGGACCATCAGCAGCCAGTGTGTCTCGTCTGCAGAGATTCAGAGAAACACACCGACCACAGATTCAGACCCATCGATGAAGCTGCACCACAACACAAGAAGCAGCTTCAGGAAACTCTGGAGCCCTTGAAGGAGAAGTTACAGAGTTTTGAACGTGTTAAAGTAGAGTTTGAACAAACAGCAGAACACATTAAGGTCCAGGCCGGACTCACAGAGACGCAGATCAAGGAGCAGTTTAAAAAGCTTCATCAGTTTCTGGAGGAGGAAGAGGAGGCCAGGATGGCTGCACTGAGGGAGGAAGAGGAGCAGAAGAGTCGGATGATGAAGGAGAAGATTGAGGCTCTGAGTAAAGACATAACGGCTCTTTCAGACACAATCAGAACCACAGAGGACGAGCTGAGAGCTGAAGACGTCTCGTTCCTGCTCAACTACAAGGCTGCAGTGGAACGAGTCCAGCAGCGCCCCCTGCTGGATGATCCACAGCTGGCATCAGGAGCTCTGATAGACGAGGCCAAACATCTGGGCAACCTGAGCTTCAACATCTGGAACAAGATGAAGGACCTGGTCTCCTACAGTCCTGTGATTCTGGACCCAAACTCTGCTAGTCCAGTATTCGTCCTGTCTGAAGATCTGACCAGTTTGAGACGAGGAGAGAAACAGAAGCTTCCTGACAATCCAGAGAGGTTTGATTATTACCACTCAGTCCTGGGATCTGAGGGTTTTAACTCAGGGACTCACAGCTGGGACGTCCTGGTTGGAGACAGTACACACTGGTTCCTGGGTGTGTCAGCAGAGCCTGTCCAGAGGAAGGGAAAGGAAGAGTCTGGATTATGGGTAATAATGTTCCGTGAAGGTAAATACAAAGCACGGTCACCATCAGGAACATCTGTTCTCTCTGTGCAGAAGATCCAGAGGATCAGAGTGAAACTGGACTGGAACAGAGGAGAACTGTCGTTCTTTGATCCTGATACTAACAAACACATTCACACCTGCACACACACTTTCACTCAGAAGATGATTCCATACTTTAACATTGGAGATCGTCATCACCCATTGAAGCTGTTACCTGTGAAAGTCTCTGTGACTCTGGATCAGAGCCGTTAGAGATAAAGATTTTATTCATCATGTTTATTTCTTCAGGAGAAATCTGCTGAATTTAAAAGTTAAACTCGTTATTCTAAAGATTTGTTTATTTCTCATTTTACTTCTCACTCATGTTTATTTCTCCCGTCGACTTTTCCACCTGTGTAAAATTATTTGATTATTTTCTGATCTTTATCTTCGGTTTGTTTTTTACTTTCATGGAAAATGTTTTCTATCATTTAGATTTTGTGTGGATCCATGAAGTCGAGCAAACTGATGAAGATCCACATAAAAACACATTTATCAATAACAGCTGATCATTGTTCACATTCAACAAACTTTATTAAAACTCACACATGAGACATGATTCTTGTTTAATCACATAAAGTCTGTTCACATGTGAAATAATCCAACATGTATGAACATTTGTCTGTTTGATGTGATGAAGCCAAAATGATTCTGTCTGTAAAAGTGTTTATTCAACAGCAGCCGAGTGATGTGATTTTAATATTGTGATCAAAATAATAAAAACTATGAAACAGAAACAGAGTTTTGATCTTTTTCATTAGAAGAGAAACTATCTTCATAGTTTTGATCTGACCTTTGATTCCAGTGTCACCATCTCACACAGTGTTTACTCAGTAGGTCACATGATCTGTGTGAATCTCGTCCAGCACTTTTCTCAACTTTTTATTTTGTCGTTACGAAAAGAGAGAACGAAAACAGATCTCATAAAACAACATGAATGTGATTTGTGCTGTGTATTAATCAAGATGGAGAACAAACTAATGGAGACGTGACAGTTCAGGACTTATCTTCACGATGAAGAGCCGGGACTCACCAGCCAGCTCGGCCACATGACTTCAACGATGTCCTGCATGAGTCCTGGAAAGTGTCTGGAGAAGGTCTGGGTTTGAAACAAGGATCCGAGACGTCGGGTGTAAGGATGTTGAGTCAAAGTGGAGTGATGCTGATGGTAGCACCCGTCTCTCTGGATGGGTTTAGTGGGAAGGAGAAATTAGGAGAATCGACGATGTTCAGTTAACGTAGAAAACATGAACACTGGTTTGTCCATCCAGGGCCACTGTAGAAACAAGGTGGTGTTTCCCCCATGATTATTATCATCATTGTAAATATTATAATCCCTGGACACATAAGACATACTGTTTTATTAGTTGGTTTTAGTTCCATTCAGATTTAAATACTACACAGTGTTTTATCAGTAGTATTTCATTAGGTTTAAATACTACACAGTGTTTTATCAGGAGTATTTCATTAGGTTTAAATACTACACAGTGTTTTATCAGTAGTATTTCATTAGGTTTTAATACTTCACAGTATTTTATCAGTAGTATTTCATTAGGTTTAAATACTACACAGGACAATGTACTTTACAAAAGAGAAATGAGCTGCAGGCTGTTTTCTGAGTTAATGTGCTGAATATTTTATTGTGATTAAAATAATTAATAATGTTCATCACTTTGATTTGTCTTTGGAGGGAGGAGTTATGATTTCAGGTTTTCTATCTGTCCGTCACATTCTTGGAAAGTTGAAGTTTCAACAAATCTCAGAGAGAAATTCTTCAAATTCACAAATTCCATACAAACGTTCACATGGACTCAGGAATGAACTGACTAGGCTTTAGTGGTCAGGGGTCAAAGGTCACATTGACCAGATACAAGTATGGGAAAAAAATATATGTGACTGAAATCGCTGTAAGGTTTAATGAAATAATCTGATAGTTATTTGGAGCGGAGGCTGCTGATTGGCTCAGCTGAGCAGGTGAGGAGCCAATCGAGGGTCTTCTCTCAGCCTCTCGTCGAGAGCTTGATACTTTAGAGGAGCTTCTTCCTGGTGCCTGGAACAAAGACATGGAAACATTAAAGATGAAGAGTCCTCCTGATTTTATTCTGTGGAAAACACTGATGTCCTGTGTGTGTGTGTGTGTGTGTGTGTGTGTGTGTGTGTGTGTGTGTGTGTACATTTTGAGCCGTCTCATGGCGACACGTATCTGGAGAGTTCTGTCGGAGCAGTAGGTCTGGTATTCGTCCTCCTGGTGCTCCGTCATGTCCAGCTGGTTCTGCTGGTACCACTGTTGTTTCCTCTGCAGCTGCTGCGTCTCCTGAACAGTTTAAAGGTTCAGATGAAGAGTCTCTAAATCCTCAGGTTCATCACAGACTCTCTAACGTGTCTGTGTTCTGCTTCAGGTTCACGGACCTCCTCAGAAAACTGCTGTTAAAGTCCACAATATCTGCCCCTCGTGTATTTATGTATTCATCATTTATTTAACACCTGAGAAATAACCGCAAGGAATGTTTACATTTGTAGATTTGAAAATGAGTTAGGGTTTATATTTAAATCTTTTTTGTGAGTTTTCTTTTTGTTCTGAGGAGAGGGGCGTCATTATGGTTTAGGGGTGACAACCATCTCCTTGTAAATACTACACAGGGTTTCATCAGTAGTATTTCATTAGGTTTAAATACTACAGAGGGTTTTATCAGTAGTATTTAATTAGGTTTAAATACTACACAGGGTTTTGTCAGTAGTATTTCATAGGTTAAAATACTACAGAGGGTTGTATCAGTAGTATTTCATTAGGTTTAAGTACTACTGTTACGAACCATGTTCTGTATGTCCTATATGTGTACATGTATTGTGTTCTGTTTGTGTTTTTTGTCTTCTCCTCCTGGGTGCCTGGAGATGCCTGCAAGGACCGGAAGGGGGAGCTCTCGGGCAGGACGCGTCGGAAGTGGCCTGAGGAAGAAGCATCATGGCCGCTCATCTCAGCTGGTGCCAGCAATACAATCACCACACCTGGTCCAGATCAACAATCAACCCTTCCCCTTTACATAGTGCTTTGTTTTTTGTTAGCGAGGGGGGAGGCTTTTTGGAGGAAGCTGTGTCAGAGCGCTGTTGGTTTTTGGTTGGTTTAGCGTAGATATTTGCTGGTGCCTTGATATAATTTTGTCTTTATTAATTGAGTTGTTAGCTGCCGCCTACGTTTGGTTTTGTCTTTGTCTTTGTGAATGTTTGTTTGTTGTGCGCACTGGGACAACAAGGACAGGTAAGATACTCCGGGGTCTACATATAACACACACGTAGGTTTACTTCTTGTTAATACCCCAGGTTAGAGTGAGCACCACCCGCTGTACTTTTGGGTGCTAAGCACCTGTAAAGGGGGGGTGGGTTTTTTTTGTGTTCTTTTCTTTGGTGCCACTGAGAGTCCTTGTTGATCCCTGTGTTGCTTTGTTAAATAAATACTTTCTTTGCCTCTTATCGAGTAATGGTTTCTGTGTGATTGCACCCTCACTTCTCCAGACCTGTCGCATTTATGCTATGCCCCACTCCGAGCCACCAGGGGGCGTAACATAAATTGGGGGCTCGTCCGGGATCTTTGATCCGTTTAAGCAACAGGTTTGTTGAGTGTTGGTGTGCAGGGCACACGTCAAGTAGGCTGGTAATATTGGTTTGGCTTAAAGCTGTTTGAGACATCATGAGCATGTTTGATATTGAGGGTTTTCTTAGTGATCCTTCTGTGGAACAGATTGATCGCTGTAAAAAAAAAGATTTGTATGCCATTGCGGCACATTTTGAATTTGTAGTCTCACCAGGTTTGCTAAAAACCGAATTGAAAGAAGCAGTTGTACGTATGTTGGTACAAAGTAAAGTACTTGGTACGGGCAGCAGTGCAACTGCTAGTTCGCCCGCTATTCCATCCCCATCATTGTCTTCTAATGCAGAGAAGGACAACAGGGAGGAAGAGATAGTCGGGGGAGGGCAGGTTGAGGATGAGTTAGGTCATTCAGATGCGGCCTCTGATCTGGAGCTTAAGCCTCCTCGTACTCTGCCCCGACTTTCTCCATTTTCCTTTCCTAAAGTAAGTGATGATGCCCGCCATAGGCTACGCTTAGCGCGTTTGCAAGTGGAGGCGCAGGAGAAAGAGAGAGATGCCGAATATAGTCATAAGTTGGCTATTCGGAAAATGGAATTAGAAATAGCAGCAGAAAAAGAGGTGAAGCTAATGCGCCTAGAGCTAGAAGCTTCTGCTATGAGTTTAGCTCAAACTAGGTCCATACCTACTGAGCACTCCGCGCCTGCGAGAGGTTTTGATGTGAGCAGAAATATAGTGCTGGTACCTCAATTTCGTGAGGCGGAAGTAGACTCCTATTTTACTGCCTTTGAGCGAGTTGCTACCTCACTGAAATGGCCAAAAGAGGTCTGGTCGATACTGCTCCAGTGTAAACTGACAGGTAAAGCACAGGAAATTTTAGCTTCACTCTCTCTAGAAGATAGTTTGTCTTATGAGGTGATCAAGACAGCTGTGCTTCGTGCCTACGAACTAGTTCCTGAGGCATACAGACAAAAATTCAGAACCTTTAAAAAATTGTCTACCAAAACATTCGTGGAGTTCGCCCGTGAGAAAGAGACTCTGTTTAATAGATGGTGCAAGGCAAGCAACGCGACTAATTTTGACACTCTTATCACAGTTGGTTCTCATCGAAGAGTTCAAGAATAGTCTGCCTGATCGAATGGTTACTTATCTCAATGAGCAAAAGGTTGGGACATTAGCGCAAGCTGCTGTGCTTGCTGATGAGTTTGTGTTATCGCACAAGCAAACATTTGGGATTCCCCGATATGAGAGTAGGTATTTTACTCCTTCTGCCTCGGCTAGAATACCCTCTAGTCCGCCACGTCCCTTGCCTCGCCGCTCTAACGAGGAACGGGAGTGTTACTATTGTCACCAAACAGGTCACATAAAGGCTGACTGCTTTATGTTAAAACGCAAGCTGTCACAGCCAAGCAAACGACCAAAAGAGGTTGGTTTAGTGCAAACATTAGTGGGTCCAGTGTCACTAGCCCAGGAGATGGAGGACGACACTCTGGAACCCTGTTACGCGCCATTTATGTTGGACGGACTGGTTTCCCTTAGTGCAGATACGTTGACCCAGCGTCCAGTGCGCATACTAAGAGATACTGGCGCAGCACAGTCTTTCATATTGTCAGACGTGTTGCCATTTTGCAATGACACTTTAAGTGGTTCCAGTGTGCTTGTACAAGGCATTGAAATGGGGTTTGTGTCTGTGCCTCTCCATCAGATACATTTATCCTGTGACCTAGCAACTGGAGTGTTTAAAGTGGGCGTGCGCCCGTCTTTGCCCGTTAGAGGCGTCACATTTCTGTTAGGGAATGACATCGCTGGTGGAAAAGTTACGCCAGTTTTAGAAATTCTAGAAAGACCTGAGATTTTGCAGCCTGATGTGTTGGCTCAGGACTTCCCTGAAGTGTTCCCTGTGTGTGTGGTCACCCGTGCTCAAGCACGTAGGTTGGGTGAAGCAGTTGATTTGTCGGATACCCTGTTCGCGACTGAGTTGACTGGCCAGACTGTTTCCCCACCTGTGTTTATTAAGTCTACTGCTGAGCCGAGTGTCCAGCTTAAGGTTCAGGGTAATACTTCCACCACAGAGTCAACTAGGTTGCCTATGATTCGAAGTAGTCTTATTGCTGCTCAGAAGGAGGATGTCACTTTAGCAAAGTGTTTTGCCGCGGCTCTTGCTCCAGAGAGCGCTAAAAATAAAGTAATGGATTATTTTATAGAAAATGATCTCCTGATGCGGAGATGGAAATCTCGCGCTGATTTTGATAATGAGTGGAGTAATGTCTTTCAAATTGTTGTGCCTATACAGTACCGACAGTCCGTGTTATCTCTGGCTCATGAACATCTCTGGTCTGGTCATCTAGGTATTACAAAAACCTATGACCGAGTGTTGCGACATTTCTTCTGGCCAGGTTTGAAGCGAGATGTGTCTTTGTTTTGCCGTACGTGCCATGTATGTCAGATCACGGGGAAGCCTAATCAGGTTATTAAGCCTGCGCCTCTTCACCCGGTCCCGGCTATAGGGGAACCGTTTGAGCACGTACTGGTTGATTGTGTTGGCCCGCTGCCGAAAACGAAATCCGGTAACCAGTTCCTGTTAACAATCATGTGTGTAGCTACCCGGTATCCTGAAGCTATCCCTCTTAGGAGTATAACAGCTCAGTCAGTAGTAAGGGCCCTGATCAAGTTCTTTTCTACTTTCGGCCTCCCTAAGATTGTGCAAACCGATCAAGGTACCAACTTCCTTTCGGGTATTTTCGAGCAGGTGTTAACATCCCTGTCCATATCACACAGGATCTCGAGTGCTTATCACCCGGAGTCGCAGGGGGCACTCGAAAGATGGCATCAGACATTTAAATCAGTATTGCGCAAATATATCATGGAGAGCGGTAGGGAATGGGATGAAGGCGTTCCTTTGGCTCTATTTGCAGTTAGGGAAATAGTGCAAGAGTCACTAGGTTTCAGTCCAGCAGAGCTGGTATTTGGTCACACAGTGAGAGGCCCTTTAAGAGTGTTAAAGGATCAACTAACAGGCGAGAGTTCTCCCACCCAGCGAAACATGCTGACCTACGTGAGTCGCTTCCGAGAACGACTGCACGAGGCTTGCAGTATCGCTAGGAAGAGTCTATCTGTTGCACAACACGGTATGAAGCGGCAGTTCGATAAAAAAGCACTTCCACGTTCTTTACAGCCAGGTGACTTGGTTTTAGTGTTACTGCCTATTCTAGGTAATTCAATGAGTGCTCGATTTTCAGGACCGTACACTATTGACAGGAGGTTGAGTGCCACTGACTATGTCATCCGGACTCCGGATAGAAGACGGAAAACCAGAGTGTGTCATATAAATATGTTGAAAAACTATTACACTAGAGGCGAAGTCCAGCCAGAGACACGCAGTGCGCCTCTTGTAGCCTCTGTTGCAGCTGCGGTGTCTGTAGCTGAGATCCCAAATGCAGTGAGTGATGAGGATGGCCCGAGTTTGCGCAATGCCCAGCAACAGACCCCTCGGTTATCCAATTCAGAGATGTTGTTAAAACTTCCATCTTTAATGCATCATTTAAGCAGGGAGCAGGAATCTGACCTACTCTGCCTTATCTCTGAGTTCCCCTGTCTGTTTGGAGATGTGCCTACCCGCACTACGGTGCTAGAGCACGACATAGAGGTGGGTGAGTCCAGGCCTATTAAACAGCACCCATACAGGGTAAATGCATACAAAAGATCTTTGATGAAAAAAGAGGTTGATTATTTACTGGAACATAATTTAGCCCAGCCCAGCTCCAGTCCATGGAGTTCTCCGTGTTTATTGGTTCCAAAGCCTGACGCTACTGTCAGATTCTGTACAGATTATCGGAAGGTAAACCATGTAACTGTGCCTGACTCATTTCCTATGCCCCGCGTAGATGATTGCGTGGATACCATAGGAGCAGCTCGTTTTGTCACAAAGTTAGATCTATTGAAAGGTTATTGGCAAGTTCCCCTTTCAGCACGTGCTTCTGCTATCAGTGCCTTTGTGACTCCTGACAATTTTTTGCAATATTCTGTGATGGCTTTCGGCATGAGAAATGCTCCGGCCACTTTCCAACGGTTGGTGAATATTGTATTTAGTGGTGTCTCTAACTGTACTGCATATTTGGATGATGTGGTAATACACTCGTCAGAGTGGACTGCTCATGTGGCTTCGCTAAGATCTGTGTTTCAGCGACTGGCGGATGCATCCCTAACACTGAACCTGGCAAAATGTGAGTTTGGGAAGGCAACTGTGACCTACTTGGGTAAACAGGTGGGCGGAGGCCAAGTGCGTCCCTTGGAGGCCAAGATCGCAGCAATCACGTCTTTCCCAGTGCCCACCACTCGACGGGAATTACGCCGATTCCTCGGAATGACGGGTTATTACAGAGGGTTCTGTAGGAACTTCTCTTCTGTTGCAGCCCCAATGACTGACTTAATCAGTCCATTGGTAAAGTTTGTCTGGACAGATAAGTGTCAAATTGCCTTTGAGTGCTGTAAAGCACTTTTGTGTAATGCACCCATACTTAGTGCTCCTGATTTTAATAAACCATTTTCCATTGAAGTCGATGCGAGCGGTATAGGTGCTGGTGCAGTTCTCACTCAGATGGATTCTGAGGGTTTGGTCCACCCTGTAGGTTTCTTTTCAAAGAAATTTAGTAGTAGCCAAATGAAATACTCTACAATAGAACAGGAGACGTTGGCTTTGCTGCTCGCACTCCAATTTTTTGAGGTATATGTTGGGTCAAGTGCGGAGCCTGTGATGGTTTATACGGATCATAATCCGCTGGTGTTTCTCCATCGAATGCTAAATCACAACCAACGACTTATGCGTTGGTCATTAGTTATCCAGAATTACAACCTGGTGATTCACCACAAAAAAGGCACAGAGAATGTCTTTGCAGACGCTCTGTCTCGCGTGTAAATATGGTTGGGGTAAGGTATCGTTGATTGGTTTTGGATTCACGGTTTTGGGTTTGAGGTATCGTCAGCCATGGGCTGACTCTTTAAGGGGGGGAGTGTTACGAACCATGTTCTGTATGTCCTATATGTGTACATGTATTGTGTTCTGTTTGTGTTTTTTGTCTTCTCCTCCTGGGTGCCTGGAGATGCCTGCAAGGACCGGAAGGGGGAGCTCTCGGGCAGGACGCGTCGGAAGTGGCCTGAGGAAGAAGCATCATGGCCGCTCATCTCAGCTGGTGCCAGCAATACAATCACCACACCTGGTCCAGATCAACAATCAACCCTTCCCCTTTACATAGTGCTTTGTTTTTTGTTAGCGAGGGGGGAGGCTTTTTGGAGGAAGCTGTGTCAGAGCGCTGTTGGTTTTTGGTTGGTTTAGCGTAGATATTTGCTGGTGCCTTGATATAATTTTGTCTTTATTAATTGAGTTGTTAGCTGCCGCCTACGTTTGGTTTTGTCTTTGTCTTTGTGAATGTTTGTTTGTTGTGCGCACTGGGACAACAAGGACAGGTAAGATACTCCGGGGTCTACATATAACACACACGTAGGTTTACTTCTTGTTAATACCCCAGGTTAGAGTGAGCACCACCCGCTGTACTTTTGGGTGCTAAGCACCTGTAAAGGGGGGGTGGGTTTTTTTTGTGTTCTTTTCTTTGGTGCCACTGAGAGTCCTTGTTGATCCCTGTGTTGCTTTGTTAAATAAATACTTTCTTTGCCTCTTATCGAGTAATGGTTTCTGTGTGATTGCACCCTCACTTCTCCAGACCTGTCGCATTTATGCTATGCCCCACTCCGAGCCACCAGGGGGCGTAACAACTACACAGTGTTTTATCAGGAGTATTTCATAAAGTTTAAACATTATGGTTTAGGGGTGACAACCATCTCCTTGTTGTGAACATGATATCTGAAGAACTCCTTGAGGGGATTTCTATACATGTTAGCACGTGTTATCTCAAGAACATCTCAAGAGAATCCTTTGAAATTTAAAAACACATTTTCACATCTTCAACTACAAATTGACTGACTAGATATCGGTGGTCAAAGGTCAAATGTCACTGCGACCTCATATGAGTGTGAGAAACATGTCAGCTCAAAGTGCACTGGTTGGTGTATGACCACAGGAGGTTCACTCTAGATGCTACATGGTCCCTATGATAAAGAAATGAAGTAAACTTAATGATACACCTGAAACCACCTGTGATCATCTTCTGAGTCCAGAGTCAGTTCAGGAGAAACAACAGCTATAACACAACATGACTCGTGAACCTGTGCTGTACCTTTTGGTAGCGCTCCTGGATCAGGTTGGCGTCCTCCACCAGCTTCTGCTTGAACTCTGACAGACACTCCTGGTGGAGCTGCCTGGCGTCCTCAGCGCTCAGAGGGTCTGAGAGGTCGAGTCTCATGAGGAGCGGAGCCAGGATGTCCTTCTCATTCTCATGAAGCCAGCTCTGCTCCTCTGCAGCCTGACGCTCCTGGAGGAGAAGATCAGGTGATGAAGGGAGGTTCACACCTAGAAGAGGCTGGACAACTTTAAACTCTGAGTCTGTTTGACCTGAATGTTGTTGTCACTTCACTCAGGAGGTTGTGTTATCACCACTGTTTGTCTATTTGTCTGCAGAGTTTTTTTAAAGACCACAATGAATGAAAGATACGATCATATGTCAAGTACCAGAGTTATGAAGGAATATCAGAGGCATAACTGAAGATAATGTGAAGAACCAGCGGAGAGAAGAACCCTGGAAACACCAGAGTACCTCTCAAACACAGTTCTGACTGAGTTCATATTGGTCTTTGTAGTTTTATTAAAGCGTGTTATTAATATCTGTGTCACTCATAAGAACTATAACACACAGAGACGTTACAGACTAAACATGACACCAAGAAAAGTATCTTCAAAAACCAGAATCACGTCCCTGTGGTGAACGTTTGGTTGAAGATTCTCTAGATTCTCTTGATTTCCTTCTTGAGTCCAAGTGAACATTTGTTCTGAATTTGAAGTAATTCCCTAAAAGAGTTTTTGAGATCCTGACACTGGGCGGTGGAGGAATAAAAAACATGGGATATTTGATGGGACTGATATTTGATGCAGATCGATAATAAAAATCTGATCAATCAGATTTAAATGTGGTTTCATGGAGGTTCTGATCTGTTCAGCTGTTACAGAAACAACCATCTGAGATCCGGTCAGGACGTCTGGTTGAATCTAAGGAGACTGTTGGGACTTGGTGAAGGTTCTACATTGTCACATTAAGAGATATTTCTAAATGAATTATCAGAATTATTCTGTGGGAAGGTAAATAGATATGACATAATAAATATAAAATAAGGTTAAATATGAGGCAGGTTATAAGTAGGTTCACTTTGAGGTTATCTCACCATGTCCTGTCTCTTGCTGCGGGCCCTGGCAGCTCCTGTCGTGGTCCAGGGACAGAAGAAGAGCTGAACGTCTCCCTCCTCTTCCTCTCTGCACGACACGATGTCTCTCACCTGCTCACAGGAGAAGAGGTCACAAGGTCGGCTGGCGTCAGAGTCGCACAGTCACTGAGGAACACGTTTGTTCTGGACATGGAAACAAGAGAACGTGAGAACGTCTTCACCTCCTTCAGAGATTCTTCAATCTGATGAACAACCATCTCTTCATCCTCCATCAGAGAAACCAGCATCTCGTACAGAGTCAGGGTCTTAACAGGCGTATCGGAGAGGCCCACCTACACACACACACACACACACACACACACACACACACACACACACACACACACACACACACACACACACACACACACACACACACAAACACACAGTCAAATACACGCATGTTGTCATATGATCCAGAAGCAGCAGACTGGGAAAGCTACTTTGTGTGTGTGTGTGTGTGTGTGTGTGTGTGTGTGTGTGTGTGTGTGTGTGTCTGCACCATGAAGCTGGACACCATGTCCTGGGTGAAGTCCTCAGCCTTCTTCTGCTCCGTGGCCTCTCGTGGTTTGATGAAGCTCCGGTGCGATGGGATGAAGGTGTCGGCGTCCAGATGATACGTCACCTCGATGCGTCTCTGCGCCAACAGGAAGACGCGCTCCGCCACGTCCTGATTGGCCGGTTTGGAACTGTCCCTGTGGAAACGCTCCACCACCTGATGTGAGACGGACAACACACGTCGTTACACCTCATCAGATCTGATTTGTTGACATGTCCACTTCCTGTTCACGCAGCTGTACCTGGATCAGGCGTGTGGCCGGTTCAGAGTTCACGTGTTCTCCTGAGAACTGGACGTGTCGGCCGAAGTGGACTCGCCTGTAGTAGAGGGAGTCGGCGCGGCGCTGGAAGGTCTCCGTCATTTCCCCCGGGGACACCAGCCTCTGCACCAGGTTGTCCACACGAATGCTGCAGAACTTCATCTCGTGCACGCCCTCCGTGGTCAGGGACTCGAACCTGTGAACTGAGGATGAGTCCAGAGACAGGAAGTCAAACCACAGAGGGAACTTTCCTCCTGTTTACGAAGTTCTTGCACATTTTCACGATAAATCGCCTCCTCTTCGTGACTGCAACTGGTGAAGGTTAGTTGAACATATGTCAGATTTGATTTACTGTTTCATTAGGTTTAAATACTACAAAGGGTTTTATCAGTAGTATTTCATTAGGTTTGAATACTACACAGAGTTTTATCAGTAGTATTTCATTAGGTTTAAATACTACAAAGGGTTTCATCAGTAGTATTTCATTAGGTTTGAATACTACACAGGGTTTCATCAGTAGTATTTCATTAGGTTTAAATACTACACAGGGTTTCATCAGTAGTATTTCATAGGTTCAAATACTACACGTGTTTTCCTCATGAGCTGACGATGAAGGAGCGATCATGGAATAACAATCAAGCTCAACAGAGAGTTGGATCATCAGCCACAGGCCACGAGACAGTGAGCAGTGTTCGATTCCCCTGGGCCACAAGTCCGTATCATATCAAGTGGGTCAATGAGAATTACTGCACTACCCAGAATCCTTGGGTGTAATAGCGACTGCTCTGATTGGTGGAGCTCAGTGTTATTGTGATGAGTTGAGAGAACAGATCGTGAGGTTTGAACTTTTACACAAGAGGTCGAAAGGTCGTCCACGTCTGAATCGTTCTGTCGTCACGTTGTCGACCTCGTTGACCTCTCGCTCCTCCAGGTGGTCGGTTCTGTGCTGATACCACTCCTTCACCATGAGGACCTCAGTGCCTTCAACACACACACACACACACACACACACACAGACACACACACACACACACACACACACACACACACACACACACACACACACACAGGGTTACTAAGACGTCTTCAGATATAAAAGTTCTGAAGAGTTTTTACAGTTTTTGAGTCGATCGCTCACAGTCCAGGTCTTTGTGTGAAACCAGTCGTGTGGTCAGACCGTTCGGCCTCAGGTACGGAGCGAACCTCTCCACCTCTGCTTTCCTGTAGCGAGTCAGCTTGGGTCCTCCCGGCCAGCGAGTCTCCAGGTCTGAGGAGGAGACAACAGGATCATCAGAGAGAGAGAGAGAGAGAGAGAGAGAGAGAGAGAGAGAGAGAGAGAGAGACAGAGAGAGAGAGAGAGAACTTCATGTGGTGTGGTTGTCGCTCTACCTTTTTTCGTGATGCTGATATCACTGACCCAGGATCTGGGCATCTCGAAAGCCTGCTCCTCCAGCTCCTCCAGCTCCTCCTTCAACATTGTGTTGTGGTTAAAATTGTGTTTCAGTGCATGAACACACAATAACAGACGGACACACATGAACACACACACACACCTGCACATCCGGGGTCATCTTGTACAGCTTCTTATTTGAGGCCTCATGAATCAGCTGCTTTTTGCTCGTTGCTCCGAACAGGAGCGGCTCCCACATGTTCACGTCCTCCAGGTCAAACCCCAGATCCTGCTCACACACACAGACACACACATGTTTACTCAGTTGTCAGCTAAGGAGGTGGGCTTGTCAGTTGTCGGCTTGTTGGCAGCGGATCATCCGGTCAGCTGAGAAGGTCATCGGCTGTGACCTGCCGGCTCTCCTACTGGTCCTGGACCTGTTCCACTCCAGGACCAGTAGGAGAGCAGGCTGATCCTTCTCATCCCGGTCACAACATGTTCCAGAGACTCCCGTCCGGTAAAAGGTTCCGGGCCTTCAGGACTAAAACCTCCCCATGGCAGTGGAGCTCACAAACAAGCCCCCTGCATCACACTGACTCTGCCCCCCCCCCCCCCTGCACATAATTTATAATTTATATATTATTGGCACTACCACCAATCTCTGCACCTTAGCACCGCACGTGCCCATAACTCTGTTACTGTATATGTTTTGTTCTATATTGTTGTTTTATGTTGAGTGCACCAACAAACATTTCCTGTATTCTGATCCTGATTCTGATTTGTTGTCCAGTGATCAGAGGGTTGCTGGTTGAACGTCCACAGTTGAAGTGTCTTTGAGCAACACACTGAAGCCCAACCCGCTGACCCTGTGACAGGATGTTGTGTGAACGTGTGTTTCTCTCTTGAACTCACGCTGCAGCCGCTCCTGCAGTCCTGCATGTTGACGTAGTAGTTGTGGTTGTTCCACACGCTCTCGATGCCCAGGAAGTGGGCGGAGCCGGTGCTGTGGCGGGCGCCGGTCAGCGGCTCGATGAAGAAGTTCTCCTGGACGCTGCGACTCCCTGACAGAACCAGAACCCAGCAGTGCAGCCGGAGGCCCCGGAGCCGGTCGGCCGGACGCTGCTCGCTCTGCTGAGGACGGATTCAGATCTGTGATCCACTTTATTAACGTTTGAATCAATGAAGGACGATGGTCAGTTTATTACTGTTGCTGGAGGGTTTCAACCAGATTGTAACTTTAATCACTGAAGGAAAACTGACAACATTCAAAGAAAAGAGATTTCAGCTGCTCTGTTTCAGTTATTTTCATCTTTGTGTTTACTTGTCAACACTTTGTGTTTGTGTTTGTGTTTGTGTTTGTGTCAGATGATCTCGTCACCTCATCAGGTTTCAGATTTTCAAGCAGCGCCGCCTCAGCGCTCGGTTTCTTCTTCTGCTCTTCTTGTGTCATGAAGTGACTCTTCAGCGACCTCTGAGGTTTCTCTTTGTATTTGTTCTCCTGTGACTCCTCTGAGATCACACTCTGCACAGAGAAACACAAAGAACACACACACACACACATCATCTTAATTAATATGTTTAATATTTTCTTACCAGTGACTCGAAACACAACAAGATGAAGATTTCATCACAAGAATTATGAAGAAGTGACTTCAAACAATATTAAAACAATTTCATTTATATATAATCTTCAGTTTGAAGTATTCCTTATACATTATACAACTAATATTTTCTTATTTACATTATTAATTATGGTTATAATACAGTTAATGTGATTAAAATTATTATTATTATAATTTACAGACAAAAATGACTGGGTTAGTTGATTTCCCCCCCGCTGAACAATGGATCATGTTTTTTAAGCTTATTTCATGTTTTGTATGAAAAGTAACTTTGATCTGTAGCAGATAAATAAGTGTAGTGGAGTATTTTGTACAATATTAAGTATAAAAGAGAATCAAGTAAAGTACGAGTACCTCCAAACACAGATCTTCATTAAATGTACTTTTACTATGACCTACAGAGGGCGTACCTGCACCGGGGTGATAATATCTGGTGTAGTACCTGAAGAGCTGCAGAGACCTTGCATGCTGCACATTTGTGTCTGTGTGCATGAAAGGTTTCTTCACCTCTTTTCCTTCCCTCTGAAAGGTAGAGCAGCCCCTGATGTCCCCCCCCCCCCCACTGGGGCAGCAGCGTCACTGGGGGAGGTCTGCAGCTTTAGGCTGGTCAATTTGAGGACAACCTGCACAACACCTATTGTTTTCTTCTCTCAACTAAAGATGACCTATACCTGCTTGCAGTTGGCAGTATCATTGCTAAGTGTCATGGATAATGTTGAGTTAATTTCTATATTAGTTATGGTTGCTTGAAGAAATGTCACATCTGAAGCCACACCTCTGCTCTTCTTCATCCCTTCATCACGGTTTCTTTTAATCCACCATATGGACTCTGCAGCTCTGGGCCTTTTGAGGGCATAGTTGTTACCACTGGCACAGTGTGTGTATAATATTCAAATAAATATAATATTAAATATGTTTCTGCTGGACACATTTATTGAATGCCCAAAGTCACATCATATAATGGTGTCACACTTAAGGTATAATAATCACAGCACAATGTACAATCATTTGATGATGTCAGACTTTTTACTGCACTCACACAAATGAGCCAACTTGATCTGATTTGGATTCATAAAACTTTTGTCTATACAAACCTCTTCTTGACAAAGTTAATATTTTATAATAACTTATCTTTACTTCAGGCGAACGAACTCTGAACATTGAACCCTCAGCAGATCACGATCATATTCAAGGAGCTATTTTACAACCAAGTCTCTTCTCTGTGTGAACTTGTTGCTGCCAAATGACTTTTGACCAGTTATCAAATCCAAGGCTTGAATTACTTTTTACAATCGTGTCCTGACACACCTGAGAAACCAGGAAGCATCTGTTCCTCCCTGAAGAGACGCAGGCTGAAAACCAGACGATCACATTCACCTTCCAAACCAAACTGAACCAAACCAGACCAGACGTCCTGAGTGAGTCCAGCTACAGGAGAGAAGAGTCAAACTACAACCTGCCGACGCTCCACACACTGACCGTGAGTTTAACAAACACCTCGACTCAGAGGGGAAGTGAACCTCAGTGAAGTTCATGGAGCTGTGACTGACTGACTGTCTGTTTTCAGCTTCACCTGGAGACTCAATGGCTTCCAGATCAGAAGAGGATCTCTGCTGTTCCGTCTGCCATGATATCTTCAGAGATCCTGTCATTCTGTCATGTAGCCACAGCTTCTGTAAAGACTGTGTGAAGAGCTGGTGGAAAGACAAAGAAGTAAAAGAGTGTCCACTTTGTAAGAGAAGATCTTCAAAGTCTCATCCACCCTGTAACCTGGTGTTGAAGAACCTGTGTGAGACCTTCTTACAGGAGAGAGATCAGAGCTCTTCACCTGCTGTCTGCAGTCTGCACTCAGAGAAACTCAGACTCTTCTGTCTGGACCATCAGCAGCCAGTGTGTCTCATCTGCAGAGATTCAGAGAAACACACCGGCCACACAATCAGACCCATCGATGAAGCTGCACCACAACACAAGAAGCAGCTTCAGGAAACTCTGGAGCCCTTGAAGAAGAAGTTACAGAGTTTTGAACGTGTTAAAGTAAAGTTTGAACAAACAGCAGAACACATTAAGGTCCAGGCCGGACTCACAGAGACGCAGATCAAGGAGCAGTTTAAAAAGCTTCATCAGTTTCTGGAGGAGGAAGAGGAGGTCAGGATGGCTGCACTGAGGGAGGAAGAGGAGCAGAAGAGTCAGATGATGAAGGAGAAGATTGAGTCTCTGAGCAGAGACATCACGTCTCTTTCAGACACAATCAGAACCACAGAGGACGAGCTGAGAGCTGAAGACGTCTCGTTCCTGCTCAACTACAAGGCTGCAGTGGAACGAGTCCAGCAGCGCCCCCTGCTGGATGATCCACAGCTGGCCTCAGGAGCTCTGATAGACGAGGCCAAACATCTGGGCAACCTCTGCTTCAACATCTGGAACAAGATGAAGGACGTGGTCTCCTACAGTCCTGTGGTTCTGGACCCAAACTCTGCTAATCCAGTATTCGTCCTGTCTGAAGATCTGACCAGTTTGAGACGAGGAGAGAGACAGAAGCTTCCTGACAATCCAGAGAGGTTTGAAAAATACGTGTCCGTCCTGGGATCTGAGGGTTTTAACTCAGGGACTCACAGCTGGGACGTCCTGGTTGGAGACAGTACTGACTGGTTCCTGGGTATGTCAGCAGAGCCTGTCCCGAGGAAGGGAAAGGAAGAGTCTGGATTATGGGTAATATTGTTCAGTGAAGGTAAATACTCAGCATGGTCACCATCAGGATTATCTGTTCTCTCTGTGCAGAAGATCCAGAGGATCAGAGTGAAACTGGACTGGAACAGAGGAGAACTGTCGTTCTTTGATCCTGATACTAACAAACACATTCACACCTTAACACACACTTTCACTCAGAAGATGTTTCCACACTTTAACACTACAGATCATCATCACCCATTGAAGCTGTTACCTGTGAAAGTCTCTGTGACTCTGGATCAGAGCCGTTAGAGATAAAGATTTTATTCATCATGTTTATTTCTTCAAGAGAAATCTGCTGAATTTAAAAGTTAAACTCGTTATTCTAAAGCTGTGTTTATTTCTTCTTTTACTTTTCACTCATTTTTATTTCTCCTGTCGACTTTTCCACGTGTGTAAAAAGATTTGATTATTTTCTGAACTTTATCTTTGGTTTGTTTTTTACTTTCATGGAAAATGTTTTCTATCATTTAGATTTTGTGTGGATCCATGAAGTCGAGCAAACTGATGAAGATCCACATAAAAACACATTTATCAATAACAGCTGATCATTGTTCACATTCAACAAACTTTATTAAAACTCACACATGTGACATGATTCATGTTTAATCACATAAAGTCTGTTCACATATGAAATAATCCAACATGTATGAACATTTGTCTGTTTGATGTGATGAAGCCAAAATGATTCGGTTTGTAAAAGTGTTTATTCAACAGCAGCCGAGTGATGTGATTTTAATATTGTGATCAAAATAATAAAAACTATGAAACAGAAACAGAGTTTTGATCTTTTTCATTAGAAGAGAAACTATCTTCATAGTTTTGATCTGACCTTTGATTCCAGGGTCACTCACTCACACAGTGTTTACACAGTAGGTCACATGTTCTGATGATCACTTTGATTTGTCTTTGGAGGGAGGAGTTATGATTTCAGGTTTTCTATCTGTCCGTCACATTCTTGGAAAGTTGAAGTTTCAACAAATCCCAGAGAGAAATTCTTCAAATTCACAAATTTCGTCAAACGTTCACATGGACTCAGGAATGAACTGATTAGGCTTTAGTGGTCAGGGGTCAAAGGTCACAGTGACCAGATACAAATAAAATATGTGACTGAAATCGCTGTAAGGTTTAATGAAATAATCTGATAGGTATTTGGAGCGGAGGCTGCTGATTGGCTCAGCTGAGCAGGTGAGGAGCCAATCGAGGGTCTTCTCTCAGCCTCTCGTCGAGAGCTTGATACTTTAGAGGAGCTTCTTCCTGGTGCCTGGAACAAAGACATGGAAACATTAAAGATGAAGAATCCTCCTGATTTTATTCTATGGAAAAAACTGATGTTCTGTGTGTGTGTGTGTGTGTTTGTGTGTGTGTGTGTGTACATTTTGAGCCGTCTCATGGCGACACGTATCTGGAGAGTTCTGTCGGAGCAGTAGGTCTGGTATTCGTCCTCCTGGTGCTCCGTCATGTCCAGCTGGTTCTGCTGGTACCACTGTTGTTTCCTCTGCAGCTGCTGCGTCTCCTGAACAGTTTAAAGGTTCAGATGAAGAGTCTCTAAATCCTCAGGTTCATCACAGACTCTCTAACGTGTCTCTGTTCTGCTTCAGGTTCACGGACCTCCTCAGAAAAATGCTGTTAAACTCCACAATATCTGCCCCTCATGTATTTATGTATTCATCATTTATTAAACCACTGAGAAATAACCGCAAGGAATGTTTACATTTGTAGATTTGAAAATGAGTTAGGGTTTATATTTAAATCTTTTTTGAGAGTTTTCTTTTTGTTCTGAGAAGAGGGCCGTCATTATGGTTTAGGGGTTGTCCATCTCCTTGTAAATACTTCACAGGGTTTCATCAGTAGTATTTAATTAGGTTTAAATACTACACAGGGTTTTGTCAGTAGTATTTCATAGGTTCAAATACTACACTGGGTTTTATCAGTAGTATTTCATTAGGTTTAAATACTACACAGGGTTTTATCAGTAGTATTTCATTAGGTTCAAATACTACACAGTGTTTTATCAGGAGTATTTCATTAGGTTTAAATACTACAGAGGGTTTTATCAGTAGTATTTCATTAGGTTCAAATACTACACAGTGTTTTATCAGGAGTATTTCATTAGGTTAAAATACTACAGAGGGTTTTATCAGGAGTATTTCATTAGGTTTAAGTACTACACAGTGTTTTATCAGGAGTATTTCATAAAGTTTAAACATTATGGTTTAGGGTTTGTCCATCTCCTTGTTGTGAACATGATATCTGAAGAACTCCTTGAGGAGATTTCTATACATGTTAGCACGTGTTATCTCAAGAACATCTCAAGAGAATCCTTTGAAATTTAAAAACACATTTTCACATCTTCAACTACAAATTGACTGACTAGATATCGGTGGTCAAAGGTCAAATGTCACCCCGACCTCATATGAGTGTGAGAAACATGTCAGCTCAAAGTGCACTGGTTGGTGTATGACCACAGGAGGTTCACTCTAGATGTTACATGGTCCCTATGATAAAGAAATGAAGTAAACTTAATGATACACCTGAAACCACCTGTGATCATCTTCTGAGTCCAGAGTCAGTTCAGGAGAAACAACAGCTGTAACACAACATGACTCGTGAACCTGTGCTGTACCTTTTGGTAGCGCTCCTGGATCAGGTTGGCGTCCTCCACCAGCTTCTGCTTGAACTCTGACAGACACTCCTGGTGGAGCTGCCTGGCGTCCTCAGCGCTCAGAGGGTCTGAGAGGTCGAGTCTCATGAGGAGCGGAGCCAGGATGTCCTTCTCATTCTCATGAAGCCAGCTCTGCTCCTCTGCAGCCTGACGCTCCTGGAGGAGAAGATCAGGTGATGAAGGGAGGTTCACACCTAGAAGAGGCTGGACAACTTTAAACTCTGAGTCTGTTTGACCTGAATGTTGTTGTCACTTCACTCAGGAGGTTGTGTTATCACCACTGTTTGTCTATTTGTCTGCAGAGTTTTTTTAAAGACCACAATGAATGAAAGATACGATCATATGTCAAGTACCAGAGTTATGAAGGAATATCAGAGACATAACTGAAGATAATGTGAAGAACCAGCGGAGAGAAGAACCCTGGAAACACCAGAGTACCTCTCAGACACAGTTCTGACTGAGTTCATATTGGTCTTTGTAGTTTTATTAAAGCGTGTTATTAATATCTGTGTCACTCATAAGAACTATAACACACAGAGACGTTACAGACTAAACATGACACCAAGAAAAGTGTCTTCAAAAACCAGAATCACGTCCCTGTGGTGAACGTTTGGTTGAAGATTCTCTAGATTCTCTTGATTTCCTTCTTGAGTCCAAGTGAACATTTGTTCTGAATTTGAAGTAATTCCCTAAAAGAGTTTTTGAGATCCTGACACTGGGCGGTGGAGGAATAAAAAACATGGGATATTTGATGGGACTGATATTTGATGCAGATCGATAATAAAAATCTGATCAGTCAGATTTAAATGTGGTTTCATGGAGGTTCTGATCTGTTCAGCTGTTACAGAAACAACCATCTGAGATCCGGTCAGGACGTCTGGTTGAATCTAAGGAGACTGTTGGGACTTGGTGAAGGTTCTACATTATCACATTAAGAGATATTTCTAAATTAATTATCAGAATTATTCTGTGGGAAGGTAAATAGATATGACATAATAAATATAAAATAAGGTTAAATATGAGGCAGGTTATAAGTAGGTTCACTTTGAGGTTATCTCACCATGTCCTGTCTCTTGCTGCGGGCCCTGGCAGCTCCTGTCGTGGTCCAGGGACAGAAGAAGAGCTGAACGTCTCCCTCCTCTTCCTCTCTGCACGACACGATGTCTCTCACCTGCTCACAGGAGAAGAGGTCACAAGGTCGGCTGGCGTCAGAGTCGCACAGTCACTGAGGAACACGTTTGTTCTGGACATGGAAACAAGAGAACGAGAGAACGTCTTCACCTCCTTCAGAGATTCTTCAATCTGATGAACAACCATCTCTTCATCCTTCATCAGAGAAACCAGCATCTCGTACAGAGTCAGGGTCTTAACAGGCGTATCGGAGAGGCCCACCTAGACACACACACACACACACACACACACACACACACAGAGTCAAATACACACATGTTGTCATATGATCCCAGAAGCAGCAGACTGGGAAAGCTACTATGTGTGTGTGTGTCTCTGTGTGTGTGTGTGTGTGTGTGTGTGGGTGTGTGTGTGTGTGTGTGTGTGTGTGTGTGTGTGTGTGTGTGTGTGTGTGTGTGTGTGTCTGCACCATGAAGCTGGACACCATGTCCTGGGTGAAGTCCTCAGCCTTCTTCTGCTCCGTGGCCTCTCGTGGTTTGATGAAGCTCCGGTGCGATGGGATGAAGGTGTCGGCGTCCAGATGATACGTCACCTCGATGCGTCTCTGCGCCAACAGGAAGACGCGCTCCGCCACGTCCTGATTGGCCGGTTTGGAACTGTCCCTGTGGAAACGCTCCACCACCTGATGTGAGACGGACAACACACGTCGTTACACCTCATCAGATCTGATTTGTTGACATGTCCACTTCCTGTTCACGCAGCTGTACCTGGATCAGGCGTGTGGCCGGTTCAGAGTTCACGTGTTCTCCTGAGAACTGGACGTGTCGGCCGAAGTGGACTCGCCTGTAGTAGAGGGAGTCGGCGCGGCGCTGGAAGGTCTCCGTCATTTCCCCCGGGGACACCAGCCTCTGCACCAGGTTGTCCACACGTATGCTGCAGAACTTCATCTCGTGCACGCCCTCTGTGGTCAGGGACTCGAACCTGTGAACTGAGGATGAGTCCAGAGACAGGAAGTTAAACCACAGAGGGAACTTTCCTCCCCCGGGAATTTACCAATTTGTTTGTGTGCGTTGTCTATGTCCCACCCAGCGGTAATGCGGGCAGGGCAGCAAATCTAATCGCAGACTGTGTTCACCGTCATCTAGAAAGCAAGCCTGATGCCCCAATGATGATACTTGGGGATTTCAATCATTGCAGCTTAAATAAAACGCTGCCAGGATTTGACCAATATGTGAAGTGCAGCACCAGGAATAATAATATACTGGACAAATGTTATGGGAATATTAAAGATGCATACACTGCCAGAGCCAGACCTCCACTTAAAAACTCAGACCATAACGTAATTCAGCTGCTTCCCACATATCGGTCTGTTTTTAAATCTACCAAACCGGTCACTCAGACGGTGAAGGTATGGACTAATGATAAATTGGAGGAGCTGAAGGGATGCTTCCTTTGTACGGATTGGGATATCTTTCTCAAGGATACGGACATAGACAGTGCTACAGAAGCAACTACTGATTACATCAATTTTTGCATTGAGTCTGTCATACCCACAAAGACAATTAAACGGTATCCCAACAATAAATCTTATTTTACCCCTGACATTATGGACTGTATTAAAAGGAAAAAAGGCGCTTTCAAGTTGGGGGATAAAGCGGCGGTCCGAGCGGCCCAAAAGGACCTAAATCTGAAGATAACAGCAGCGCGCCATCAACATAAAGAACGGGCAGAGCAAAACTTGGCGGAATGCAATACTAAGAAACTTTGGGACTCAATTAGACATATGACGAACATGGACGCGAAAAAGAAACCTCTGTTTGCTCATAACGAAATGACCAGGGCAAATGAACTGAACAATTTTTATATGCGTTTTAATGTTGATAACAGTGCAGATTGTGCCGATGTTTTAGAATCTGTGATTTGTGATTTAAATGTGGATAGGATTGTAATTGATCTGGAAACAGTCATTAAAACTTTTAAAACTATTCAGATTAAAAAGGCAACAGGTCCAGACGGCCTGTCAGCTTTTATTTTGAAATCTTTTGCAGAGGAACTGTCCCCGGTCTGGGTGAAACTATTCCAGTTTTCCATGGACACTTATACAGTGCCAAGACTATGGAAAAAATCTATTATACTACCCATACCTAATAAAGGTCAGTCCCCAGGAGGACAATGATTACCGGCCGGTGGCCATCACCTCAAATGTTTTTAAATCATTAGAGAAGATCATGATAGAGAAGCTTCGAACAGCTGTGCAACCAGCGCTTGATAAATATCAATTTGCCTACACCAAAAACCGCAGCACAAGTGATGCCATAGCGACTGTAATGCATCTTGTTCTGAAGCACCTAGAAAATCCAGCTGGATATGCTATAGACTTCTTTTTGTTGATTTTAGTTCCGCTTTTAATCTCATTCAACCACACATTCTTTTGAAGAAATTAGTTCAGCTAAATGTCAATCCTTTCTTAATTCGGTGGTACTATTCTTTTTTATCGAATAGGCCACAGAAGGTTAAGTTTAACTCAGCTTTGTCTGATCTGGCTGTATGCAGCACTGGTGCCCCCCAGGGGTGTGTTAGTTCACCTTTTCTGTACACGTTGTATACCAACGACTGTGTCAGTTCTGAGCCAAATCAATTCACAGTAAAATTTTCTGATGACACTGTCATACTTAGCCTGCTCACCAAACATACTAATTTGAGTGTTCATCAACTTGCGGTTGACAAGTTTGTCAACTGGTGTGATGCCCACTCGCTGCTCATTAATACAACTAAAACTGTTGAGATGTTGTTGGATCCTAGATCAATGGGAGACCAGAGCCCTGTGGCTGTCCATGGCCAGGACATTGTGCAGGTCAAAACATTCAGGTACCTTGGTGTCCATGTTGACAGCGATTTGAGATGGGGCACACAGGTGGCCAATGTTTGTGCCAAAATTCACCAACGTCTCCATTTCCTACGTAGGCTCAGAGTATTTGGAGTTTGCAAAAATATTATGCTAATTTTTTATAGAGCAGCAATTGAGTCAATACTCCGCTATGGTATCACCAGCTGGTTTGGTAACCTATCTGTTAAATCTAGAGCTGAAATCTCAAGCCTTGTCAAAACTGCTGGCAAGATTATGGGAATAACACCCCCCCTAAATCCACAGGACCTTTTTGAGCAGGCGACGATCAGACAGGCAAATGCCATTTTAACAGATAGTTCTCATGTGCTGAATAGTGAATATACTCTCCTGAACTCTGGAAGGAGATATAGGCTTCCCTTGTGCAGGCACAATCGATACAAACATTCCTTTGTGCCTGTATCAACCAAACTTCTCAACAGCAGGAAATGATTGCAATGTTTCTGTATATGTATACGAACATAGGCTATGTGTATATGGAAATGAATGTATTATGAGTCAAACTATGGACATACTGTATGTGAGTGAACGGATTAATGTATGCTTGAGGTTATGTGATGCTGATATGAATGTATATTTATGATTACAGTTAGAGTAGCGGTGTGGAAGCATGTGAATGCGTTCACGTCGGCTTGCTGCATGTGCAGGATTGTCTAGTGGTCTGTTTACTCCACCAGACTTTTAACTTGATGTTCTTTTTGTACTGTATGTGTTTTTATGTATGCAACATGTTCCCTGTCTTCACGACAAATTTCTCCCTGGTGGAGACCAATAAACTAACCTAACCTAACCTAACCTAACCTAACCTGTTTACGAAGTTCTTGCACATTTTCACGATAAATCGCCTCCTCTTCGTGACTGCAACTGGTGAAGGTTAGTTGAAGGTTCGTCAGATTTGATTTACTGTTTCATTAGGTTTAAATACTACAAAGGGTTTCATCAGAAGTATTTCATTAGGTTTAAATACTAAACAGGGTTTCATCAGTAGTATTTCAATAGGTTTGAATACTAGACATGGTTTCATCAGAAGTATTTCATTAGGTTTAAATACTACACAGGGTTTCATCAGTAGTATTTCATTAGGTTTGAATACTAGACAGGGTTTCATCAGAAGTATTTCATTAGGTTTAAATACTACACAGGGTTTCATCAGTAGTATTTCATTAGGTTTAAATACTACACAGGGTTTCATCAGTAGTATTTCATAGGTTCAAATACTACACAGGGTTTCATCAGTAGTATTTCATAGGTTCAAATACTACACGTGTTTTCCTCATGAGCTGACGATGAAGGAGCGATGATGTTCGATTCCCCTGGGCCACAAGTCCGTATCATATCAAGTGGCACTACCCAGAATCCTTAGGTGTAATAGCGACTCCTCTGATTGGTGGAGCTCAGTGTTATTGTGATGAGTTGAGAGAACAGATCGTGAGGTTTGAACTTTTACACAAGAGGTCGAAAGGTCGTCCACGTCTGAATCGTTCTGTCGTCACGTTGTCGACCTCGTTGACCTCTCGCTCCTCCAGGTGGTCGGTTCTGTGTTGATACCACTCCTTCACCATGAGGACCTCAGTGCCTTCAACACACACACACACACACACACACACACGCACACACACACACATAGAGGGTTACTAAGACGTCTTCAGATATAAAAGTTCTGAAGAGTTTTTACAGTTTTTGAGTCGATCGCTCACAGTCCAGGTCTTTGTATGAAACCAGTCGTGTGGTCAGACCGTTCGGCCTCAGGTACGGAGCGAACCTCTCCACCTCTGCTTTCCTGTAGCGAGTCCGCTTGTGTCCTCCCGGCCAGCGAGTCTCCAGGTCTGAGGAGGAGACAACAGGATCATCAGGAGAGAGAGAGAGAGAGAGAGAGAGAGAGAGAGAGAGAGAGAGAGAGAGAGAGAGAGAGAGAGAGAGAGAGAGAGAGAGAGACACAGAGA
Source organism: Pleuronectes platessa (assembly GCF_947347685.1). Taxonomy (NCBI): domain Eukaryota; kingdom Metazoa; phylum Chordata; class Actinopteri; order Pleuronectiformes; family Pleuronectidae; genus Pleuronectes; species Pleuronectes platessa. The sequence continues at coordinate 1,344,998 of NC_070631.1, forward strand.
CACAGAGAGAGAGAGAGAGAGAGAGAGAGAGAGAGGGAGAGCTTCATGTGGTGTGGTTGTCGCTCTACCTTTTTTTGTGATGCTGATATCACTGACCCAGGATCTGGGCATCTCAAAAGCCTGCTCCTCCAGCTCCTCCAGCTCCTCCTTCAACATTGTGTTGTGGTTAAAATTGTGTTTCAGTGCATGAACACACAATAACAGACAGACACACATGAACACACACACCTGCACATCCGGGGTCATCTTGTACAGCTTCTTATTTGAGGCCTCGTGAATCAGCTGCTTTTTGCTCGTTGCTCCGAACAGGAGCGGCTCCCACATGTTCACGTCCTCCAGGTCAAACCCCAGATCCTGCTCACACACACAGACACACACATGTTTACTCAGTTGTCGGCTAAGGAGGTGGGCTTGTCAGTTGTCAAGGAGGTGTTGCTGGTCCTGGACCTGTTCCACTCCAGGACCAGTAGGAGAGCAGGCTGATCCTTCTCATCCCGGTCACCACCTGTTCCAGAGACTCCCGTCCGGTAAAAGGTTCCGGGCCTTCAGGACTAAAACCTCCCCATGGCAGTGGAGCTCACAAACAAGCCATCTGCATCAAACTGACTCTGCTGACCCCCCCCCCCACCTTTTACATAATTTATAATTTATATATTATTGGCACTACCACCAATCTCTGCACCTTAGCACCGCACGTGCCCATAACTCTGTTGCTGTATATGTTTTGTTCTATATTGTTGTTTTATGTTGAGTGCACCAACAAACATTTCCTGTATTCTGATCCTGATTCTGATTTGTTGTCCCGTGATCAGAGGGTTGCTGGTTGAACGTCCACAGTTGAAGTGTCTTTGAGCAACACACTGAAGCCCAACCCGCTGACCCTGTGACATGATGTTGTGTGAACGTGTGTTTCTCTCTTGAACTCACGCTGCAGCCGCTCCTGCAGTCCTGCATGTTGACGTAGTAGTTGTGGTTGTTCCACACGCTCTCGATGCCCAGGAAGTGGGCGGAGCCGGTGCTGTGGCGGGCGCCGGTCAGCGGCTCGATGAAGAAGTTCTCCTGGACGCTGCGACTCCCTGACAGAACCAGAACCCAGCAGTGCAGCCGGAGGCCCCGGAGCCGGTCGGCCGGACGCTGCTCGCTCTGCTGAGGACGGATTCAGATCTGTGATCCACTTTATTAACGTTTGAATCAATGAAGGACGATGGTCAGTTTATTACTGTTGCTGGAGGGTTTCAACCAGATTGTAACTTTAATCACTGAAGGAAAACTGACAACATTCAAAGAAAAGAGATTTCAGCTGCTCTGTTTCAGTTGTTTTCATCTTTGTGTTTACTTGTCAACACTTTGTGTTTGTGTTTGTGTCAGATGATCTCGTCACCTCATCAGGTTTCAGATTTTCAAGCAGCGCCGCCTCAGCGCTCGGTTTCTTCTTCTGCTCTTCTTGTGTCATGAAGTGACTCTTCAGCGACCTCTGAGGTTTCTCTTTGTATTTGTTCTCCTGTGACTCCTCTGAGATCACACTCTGACCAGAGAAACACAAAGAACACACACAAACACACACATCATCTTAATTAATATGTTTAATATTTACTTATCAGTGAATCGAAACACAAGAAGATGAAGATTTCTTCACAAGAATTACGAAGAAGTGACTTCAAACAATATTAAAACAATTTCATTTATATATAAGTTTCAGTTTGAAGTATTCCTTATACATTATACAACTAATATTATCTTATTGATATTATTAATTATGGTTATAATACAGTTAATGTGATTAAAATTATTATTTTTATAATTTCCAGACAAAAATGACTGGGTTAGTTGATTTCCCGCCCGCTGAACAATGCATCATGTTTTTTAAGCTTATTTCATGTTTTGTATGAAAGTAACTTTGATCTGTAGCAGATAAATAAGTGTAGTGGAGTATTTTGTACAATATTAAGTATAAAAGAGAATCAAGTAAAGTACGAGTACCTCCAAACACAGATCTTCATTAAATGTACTTTTACTAAGACCTACAGAGGGCGTACCTGCACCGGGGTGATAATATCTGGTGTAGTACCCGAAGAGCTGCAGAGACCTTGCATGCTGCACATTTGTGTGTGTGTGCATGAAAGGTTTCTTCACCTCTTTTCCTTCCCTCTGAAAGGTAGAGCAGCCCCTGATGTCCTCACCCCCCACTGGGGCAGCAGCGTCACTGGGGGAGGTCTGCAGCTTTAGGCTGGTCAATTTGAGGACAACCTGCACAACACCTATTGTTTTCTTCTCTCAACTAAAGATGACCTACACCTGCTTGCAGTTGGCAGTATCACTGCTAAGTGTCATGGACCCACTCCTTCACCCTGTAAACTGCTGCTTCATTTGACTTTGACTTGACTATGTTATATGTATACATATATTCATATTCAAATTATTTAATTTAATATTCCATTCACCCTGTAAACTACTGCTTCACTTGACTACGTTATATGTTACGATGTGATGTTATATTTTATGTTAGATAGCATGTTGTTTTTTTCTATCCTCTGAAACAGTCACCATGGACATTCTGCTCCCGAATCATACAAATACACTTACTTCACATATACTTATCTTATTTAATATTCCCCACTTCTTCACCCTGAAAACTGTTGCTTCATTTGAATTTATTTGACTATGTTATATGTTATACATATATTCATATTAGTTAATTTAATATTCACTTGACTGTGTTATATGTTATATGTTACAATGTTAAGTTATATGTTATGTTACATAGTATGTTATTTTTTTTCATTTTGTAAAGTCGCCTACTGCGTAGATGTTTGCTGCCATGTCATAAGAATTTCACTGCTCAGATTACGCTGTTATTGGTGCATGTGACAATAAACTTTGATTTGATTTGATTTGATAATGTTGAGTTAATTTCTATATTAGTTATGATTGCTTGAAGAAATGTCACATCTGAAGCCACACCTCTGCTCTTCTTCATCCCTGCAATCACGCTTTCTTTTAATCCACCATATGGACTCTGCAGCTCTGGGCCTTTTGAGGGCATAGTTGTTACCACTGGCACAGTGTGTGTATAATATTCAAATAAATATAATATTAAATATGTTTCTGCTGGACACATTTATTGAATGCCCAAAGTCACATCATATAATGGTGTCACACTTAAGGTATAATAATCACAGTAAAATGTAAAATCATTTGATGATGTCACACTTTTTACTGCACTCACACAAATGAATGAGCAAATTTGATCTGATTTGGATTTATAAAACTTTCTTTTATTTTCTGACATAGTTTCCATTTGCTTCTGTCTCTTTAATGTGACTTCAGCTCTGCAGTTACATCACAGACTCCCCCCCCCCCCTGCATTTCCTGTTTATGTTTAACTTTCACTTTCACCGACCTCTGAATTTAACAACCAAGTCTCTTTTCTGTGTGAACTTGTTGCTGCCAAACGACTTTTGACCAGTTATCAAATCCAAGGCTTGAATGACTTTTAACAGTCGTGTCCTGACACACCACAATATGTACAGTGAATGTATTGCACATGACCCGTAGATATTGCACAGGCAGATGAATCAGACAGTTAAGAGTTAAAGTGTTAGAGTTAAGTCCATGAGGGGGGTGCATAGTTTTAACTGGCAGCAGAGCTGCTTGTACATTTGTTTCAGGTTTTACTGGTTTTATCATCCAGCATCTCCAGCTCCACCCTCTCCTGACACACCTGAGAAACCAGGAAGCATCTGTTCCTCCCTGAAGAGACGCAGGCTGAAAACCAGACGATCACATTCACCTTCCAAACCAAACTGAACCAAACCAGACCAGACGTCCTGAGTGAGTCCAGCTACAGGAGAGAAGAGTCAAACTACAACCTGCCGACGCTCCACACACTGACCGTGAGTTTAACAAACACCTCGACTCAGAGGGGAAGTGAACCTCAGTGAAGTTCATGGAGCTGTGACTGACTGACTGTCTGTTTTCAGCTTCACCTGGAGACTCAATGGCTTCCAGATCAGAAGAGGATCTCTGCTGTCCCGTCTGCCATGATGTCTTCAGAGATCCTGTTGTTCTGTCATGTAGCCACAGCTTCTGTAAAGACTGTTTGAAGAGCTGGTGGAAAGAGAAAGAAGTAAAAGAGTGTCCACTTTGTAAGAGAAGATCTTCAAAGTCTCAACCACCTTGTAACCTGGCGTTGAAGAACCTGTGTGAGACCTTCTTACAGGAGAGAGATCAGAGCTCTTCACCTGCTCTCTGCAGTCTGCACTCAGAGAAACTCAGACTCTTCTGTCTGGACCATCAGCAGCCAGTGTGTCTCGTCTGCAGAGATTCAGAGAAACACACCGACCACAGATTCAGACCCATCGATGAAGCTGCACCACAACACAAGAAGCAGCTTCAGGAAACTCTGGAGCCCTTGAAGGAGAAGTTACAGAGTTTTGAACGTGTTAAAGTAGAGTTTGAACAAACAGCAGAACACATTAAGGTCCAGGCCGGACTCACAGAGACGCAGATCAAGGAGCAGTTTAAAAAGCTTCATCAGTTTCTGGAGGAGGAAGAGGAGGCCAGGATGGCTGCACTGAGGGAGGAAGAGGAGCAGAAGAGTCAGATGATGAAGGAGAAGATTGAGTCTCTGAGCAGAGACATAACGTCTCTTTCAGACACAATCAGAACCACAGAGGACGAGCTGAGAGCTGAAGACGTCTTGTTCCTGCTCAACTACAAGGCTGCAGTGGAACGAGTCCAGCAGCGCCCCCTGCTGGATGATCCACAGCTGGCCTCAGGAGCTCTGATAGACGAGGCCAAACATCTGGGCAACCTGAGCTTCAACATCTGGAACAAGATGAAGGACGTGGTCTCCTACAGTCCTGTGGTTCTGGACCCAAACTCTGCTCATCCATGGCTCGTCCTGTCTGAAGATCTGACCAGTTTGAGAGGAGGAGAGAAAAAGAAGCTTCCTGACAATCCAGAGAGGTTTGATTATTACGCCTCAGTCCTGGGATCTGAGGGTTTTAACTCAGGGACTCACAGCTGGGACGTCCTGGTTGGAGACAGTACTGACTGGTTCCTGGGTGTGTCAGCAGAGCCTGTCCCGAGGAAGGGAGAGGAAGAGTCTGACGAATGGGTAATAATGTTCCGTGAAGGTAAATACAAAGCATGGTCACCATCAGGAGAATCTGTTCTCTCTGTGCAGAAGATCCAGAGGATCAGAGTGAAACTGGACTGGAACAGAGGAGAACTGTCGTTCTCTGATCCTGAAACTAACAAACACATTCACACGTTCACACACACTTTCACTCAGAAGATGATTCCATTCTTTAGCACTGGAGATCATCATCCATTGAAGCTGTTACCTGTGAAAGTCTCTGTGACTCTGGATCAGAGCCGTTAGAGATAAAGATTTTATTCATCATGTTTATTTCTTCAAGAGAAATCTGCTGAAATTAAAAGTTAAACTCGTTATTCTAAAGTTTTGTTTATTTCTCCTTTTACTTTCTCATTTTTATTTCTGCTGTTGACTTTTCCACGTGTGTAAAATGATTTCATTATTTTCTGATTTTTATCTTTGGTTTGTTTATTACTTTCCACATAAAAACACATTTATCAATAACAGCTGATCATTGTACACATTCAACAAACTTTATTAAAACTCACACATGAGACATGATTCATGTTTAATCACATAAAGTCTGTTCACATATGAAATAATCCAACATATATGAACATTTGTCAGTTTGATGTGTTGAAGCCAAAATGATTCTGTCTGTAAAAGTGTTTATTCAACAGCAGCCGAGTGATGTGATTTTAATATTGTGATCAAAATAATAAAAACTAAGAAACAGAAACAGAGTTTTGATATTTTTCATTAGAAGAGAAACTATCTTCATAATTTTGATCTGACCTTTGATTCCAGTGTCACTCACTCACACAATGTTTACACAGTAGGTCACATGTTCTGATGATCACTCTGATTTGTCTTTGGAGGGAGGAGTTATGATTTCAGGTTTTCTATCCGTCCGTCACATTCTTGGAAAGTTGAAGTTTCAACGACTCAGGAATGAACTGATTAGGCCTTAGTGGTCAGGGGTCAAAGGTCACAGTGACCAGATACAAGTATGGGGAAAAAAATGTATGTGACTGAAACACCTGTAAGGTTTAATGAAATAATCTGATAGGTATTTGGAGCGGAGGCTGCTAATTGGCTCAGCTGAGCAGGTGAGGAGCCAATCGAGGGTCTTCTCTCAGCCTCTCGTCGAGAGCTTGATACTTTAGAGGAGCTTCTTCCTGGTGCCTGGTACAAAGACATGGAAACATTAAAGATGAAGAATCCTCCTGATTTCATTCTGTGGAAAACACTGATGTTCTGTGTGTGTGTGTGTGTGTGTGTGTGTGTGTGTGTGTGTGTGTGTGTGTGTGTGTGTGTGTGTGTGTGTGTGTACATTTTGAGCCGTCTCATGGCGACACGTATCTGGAGAGTTCTGTCGGAGCAGTAGGTCTGGTATTCGTCCTCCTGGTGCTCCGTCATGTCCAGCTGGTTCTGCTGGTACCACTGTTGTTTCCTCTGCAGCTGCTGCGTCTCCTGAACAGTTTAAAGGTTCAGATGAAGAGTCTCTAAATCCTCAGGTTCATCACAGACTCTCTAACGTGTCTGTGTTCTGCTTCAGGTTCACGGACCTCCTCAGAAAAATGCTGTTAAACTCCACAATATCTGCCGCTCATGTATTTATGTATTCATCATTTATTAAACCACTGAGAAATAACCTTAAGGAATGTTTACATTTGTAGATTTCAAAATGAGTTAGGGTTTATATTTAAATCTTTTTTGAGAGTTTTCTTTTTGTTCTGAGAAGAGGGCCGGCATTATGGTTTAGGGGTGGTCCATCTCCACAGTACTACACAGTGTTTTATCAGGAGTATTTCATTAGGTTTAAGTACTACAGAGGGTTTTATCAGGAGTATTTCATAAGGTTTAAGTACTACACAGTGTTTTATCAGGAGTATTTCATTAGGTTGAAGTACTAACCAATGTTGTATCAGGAGTATTTCATAAAGTTTAAACATTATGGTTTAGGGTTTGTCCATCTCCACAGTACTACACAGTGTTTTATCAGGAGTATTTCATTAGGTTTAAATACTACAGAGGGTTTTATCAGGAGTATTTCATTAGGTTTAAGTACTACACAGTGTTTTATCAGGAGTATTTCATTAGTTTTAAGTACTACACAGTGTTTTATCAGGAGTATTTCATTAGGTTTAAATACTACAGAGGGTTTTATCAGGAGTATTTCATTAGGTTTAAGTACTACACAGTGTTTTATCAGGAGTATTTCATAAAGTTTAAACATTATGGTTCAGGGTTTGTCCATCTCCTTGTTGTGAACATGATATCTGAAGAACTCCTTGAGGGGATTTCTATACATGTTAGCACGTGTTATCTCAAGAACATCTCAAGAGAATCCTTGGAAATTTTAAAACACATTTTCACATCTTCAACTACAAATTGACTGACTAGATATCGGTGGTCAAAGGTCAAATGTCACTGCGACCTCAAATGAGTGTGAGAAACATGTCAGCTCAAAGTGCACTGGTTGGTGTATGACCACAGGAGGTTCATTCTAGATGTTACATGGTCCCTATGATAAAGAAATGAAGTAAACTTAATGATACACCTGAAACCACCTGTGATCATCTTCTGAGTCCAGAGTCAGTTCAGGAGAAACAACAGCTGTAACACAACATGACTCGTGAACCTGTGCTGTACCTTTTGGTAGCGCTCCTGGATCAGGTTGGCGTCCTCCACCAGCTTCTGCTTGAACTCTGACAGACACTCCTGGTGGAGCTGCCTGGCGTCCTCAGCGCTCAGAGGGTCTGAGAGGTCGAGTCTCATGAGGAGCGGAGCCAGGATGTCCTTCTCATTCTCATGAAGCCAGCTCTGCTCCTCTGCAGCCTGACGCTCCTGGAGGAGAAGATCAGGTGATGAAGGGAGGTTCACACCTAGAAGAGGCTGGACAACTTTAAACTCTGAGTCTGTTTGACCTGAATGTTGTTGTCACTTCACTCAGGAGGTTGTGTTATCACCACTGTTTGTCTATTTGTCTGCAGAGTTTTTTTAAAGACCACAATGAATGAAAGATACGATCATATGTCAAGTACCAGAGGCATGAAGGAATATCAGAGACATAACTGAAGATAATGTGAAGAACCAGCGGAGAGAAGAACCCTGGAAACACCAGAGTACCTCTCAAACACAGTTCTGACCGAGTTCATATTGGTCTTTGTAGTTTTATTAAAGCGTGTTATTAATATCTGTGTCACTCATAAGAACTATAACACACAGAGACGTTACAGACTAAACATGACACCAAGAAAAGTGTCTTCAAAAACCAGAATCACGTCCCTGTGGTGAACGTTTGGTTGAAGATTCTCTAGATTCTCTTGATTTCCTTCTTGAGTCCAAGTGAAATTTTTTTCTGAATTTGAAGTAATTCCCTAAAAGAGTTTTTGAGATCCTGACACTGGGCGGTGGAGGAATAAAAAACATGGGATATTTGATGGGACTGATATTTGATGCAGATCGATAATAAAAATCTGATCAATCAGATTTAAATGTGGTTTCATGGAGGTTCTGATCTGTTCAGCTGTTACAGAAACAACCATCTGAGATCCGGTCAGGACGTCTGGTTGAATCTAAGGAGACTGTTGGGACTTGGTGAAGGTTCTACATTATCACATTAAGAGATATTTCTAAATTAATTATCAGAATTATTATGTGGGAAGGTAAATAGATATGACATAATAAATATAAAATAAGGTTAAATATGAGGCAGGTTATAAGTAGGTTAACTTTGAGGTTATCTCACCATGTCCTGTCTCTTGCTGCGGGCCCTGGCAGCTCCTGTCGTGGTCCAGGGACAGAAGAAGAGCTGAACGTCTCCCTCCTCTTCCTCTCTGCACGACACGATGTCTCTCACCTGCTCACAGGAGAAGAGGTCACAAGGTCGGCTGGCGTCAGAGTCGCACAGTCACTGAGGAACACGTTTGTTCTGGACATGGAAACAAGAGAACGAGAGAACGTCTTCACCTCCTTCAGAGATTCTTCAATCTGATGAACAACCATCTCTTCATCCTTCATCAGAGAAACCAGCATCTCGTACAGAGTCAGGGTCTTAACAGGCGTATCGGAGAGGCCCACCTAGACACACACACACACACACAGTCAAATACACACACACACACACACACACACACAAACACACACACAAATACACGCATGTTGTCATATGATCCCAGAAGCAGCAGACTGGGAAAGCTACTTTGTGTGTGTGTGTGTGTGTGTGTGTGTGTGTGTGTGTGTGTGTGTGTGTGTGTGTGTGTGTCTGCACCATGAAGCTGGACACCATGTCCTGGGTGAAGTCCTCAGCCTTCTTCTGCTCCGTGGCCTCTCGTGGTTTGATGAAGCTCCGGTGCGATGGGATGAAGGTGTCGGCGTCCAGATGATACGTCACCTCGATGCGTCTCTGCGCCAACAGGAAGACGCGCTCCGCCACGTCCTGATTGGCCGGTTTGGAACTGTCCCTGTGGAAACGCTCCACCACCTGATGTGAGACGGACAACACACGTCGTTACACCTCATCAGATCTGATTTGTTGACATGTCCACTTCCTGTTCACGCAGCTGTACCTGGATCAGGCGTGTGGCCGGTTCAGAGTTCACGTGTTCTCCTGAGAACTGGACGTGTCGGCCGAAGTGGACTCGCCTGTAGTAGAGGGAGTCGGCGCGGCGCTGGAAGGTCTCCGTCATTTCCCCCGGGGACACCAGCCTCTGCACCAGGTTGTCCACACGTATGCTGCAGAACTTCATCTCGTGCACGCCCTCTGTGGTCAGGGACTCGAACCTGTGAACTGAGGATGAGTCCAAAGACAGGAAGTTAAACCACAGAGGGAACTTTCCTCCTGTTTACGAAGTTCTTGCACATTTTCACGATAAATCTCCTCCTCTTCGTGACTGCTGCTGATGAAGGTTAGTTGAAGGTTCGTCAGATTTGATTTACTGTTTCATTAGGTTTAAATACTACAAAGGGTTTCATCAGTAGTATTTCATTAGGTTTAAATACTACAAAGGGTTTTATCAGTAGTATTTCATTAGGTTTAAATACTACACGTGTTTTCCTCATGAGCTGACGATGAAGGAGCGATGACGGAATAACAATCAAGCTCATCAGAGAGTTGGATCTTCAGCCACAGGCCACGAGACTATGAGCAGTGTTCGATTCCCCTGGGCCACAAGTCCGTATCATATCAAGTGGCACTACCCAGAATTCTTGGGTGTAATAGCGACTGCTCTGATTGGTGGAGCTCAGTGTTATTGTGATGAGTTGAGAGAACAGATCGTGAGGTTTGAACTTTTACACAAGAGGTCGAAAGGTCGTCCACGTCTGAATCGTTCTGTCGTCACGTTGTCGACCTCGTTGACCTCTCGCTCCTCCAGGTGGTCGGTTCTGTGCTGATACCACTCCTTCACCATGAGGACCTCAGTGCCTTCAACACACACACACACACACACACACACACACACACACACACACACACACACACAGGGTTACTAAGACGTCTTCAGATATAAAAGTTCTGAAGAGTTTTTACAGTTTTTGAGTCGACCGCTCACAGTCCAGGTCTTTGTATGAAACCAGTCGTGTGGTCAGACCGTTCGGCCTCAGGTACGGAGCGAACCTCTCCACCTCTGCTTTCCTGTAGCGAGTCCGCTTGTGTCCTCCCGGCCAGCGAGTCTCCAGGTCTGAGGAGGAGACAACAGGATCATCAGAGAGAGAGAGAGAGAGAGAGAGAGAGAGAGAGAGAGAGAGAGAGAGAGAGGGACAGAGAGAGAGAGAGAGAGAGAGAGAGAGAGAGAGAGAGAGAGAGAGAGAGAGAGAGCTTCATGTGGTGTGGTTGTCGCTCTACCTTTTTTCGTGATGCTGATATCACTGACCCAGGATCTGGGCATCTCAAAAGCCTGCTCCTCCAGCTCCTCCAGCTCCTCCTTCAACATTGTGTTGTGGTTAAAATCATGTTTCAGTTTCAGTGCATGAACACACAATAACAGACGGACACACATGAACACACACACACACCTGCACATCCGGGGTCATCTTGTACAGCTTCTTATTTGAGGCCTCGTGAATCAGCTGCTTTTTGCTCGTTGCTCCGAACAGGAGCGGCTCCCACATGTTCACGTCCTCCAGGTCAAACCCCAGATCCTGTTCACACACACAGACACACACATGTTTACTCTGTGTCTGTTCAGTGCTGTAGTACAGTTGTCGGTTAAGGCGGTGGGCTTGTTGTCCCGTGATCAGAGGGTTGCTGGTTGAACGTCCACAGTTGAAGTGTCTTTGAGCAACACACTGAAGCCCAACCCTCTGACCCTGTGACATGATGTTGTGTGAACGTGTGTTTCTCTCTTGAACTCACGCTGCAGCCGCTCCTGCAGTCCTGCATGTTGACGTAGTAGTTGTGGTTGTTCCACACGCTCTCGATGCCCAGGAAGTGGGCGGAGCCGGTGCTGTGGCGGGCGCCGGTCAGCGGCTCGATGAAGAAGTTCTCCTGGACGCTGCGACTCCCTGACAGAACCAGAACCCAGCAGTGCAGCCGGAGGCCCCGGAGCCGGTCGGCCGGACGCTGCTCGCTCTGCTGAGGACGGATTCAGATCTGTGATCCACTTTATTAACGTTTGAATCAATGAAGGACGATGGTCAGTTTATTACTGTTGCTGGAGGGTTTCAACCAGATTGTAACTTTAATCACTGAAGGAAAACTGACAACATTCAAAGAAAAGAGATTTCAGCTGCTCTGTTTCAGTTGTTTTCATCTTTGTGTTTACTCGTCAACACTTTGTGTTTGTGTTTGTGTTTGTGTTTGTGTCAGATGATCTCGTCACCTCATCAGGTTTCAGATTTTCAAGCAGCGCCGCCTCAGCGCTCGGTTTCTTCTTCTGCTCTTCTTGTGTCATGAAGTGACTCTTCAGCGACCTCTGAGGTTTCTCTTTGTATTTGTTCTCCTGTGACTCCTCTGAGATCACACTCTGCACAGAGAAACACAAAGAACACACACAAACACACACATCATCTGAATTAATATGTGTGATATTTCCTTATCAGTGACTGTGACGCGAAACACAACAAGATGAAGATTTCATCACAAGAATTATGAAGAAGTGACTTCAAACAATATTAAAACAATTTCATTTATATATAAGTTTCAGTTTGAAGTATTCCTTATACATTATACAACTAATATTTTCTTATTTACATTATTAATTATGGTTATAATACAGTTAATGTGATTAAAATTATTATTATTATAATTTCCAGACAAAAATGACTGGGTTAGTTGATTTCCCCCCCGCTGAACAATGCATCATCTTTTTTAAGCTTATTTCATGTTTTGTATGAAAAGTAACTTTGATCTGTAGCAGATAAATAAGTGTAGTGGAGTATTTTGTACAATATTAAGTATAAAAGAGAATCAAGTAAAGTACGAGTACCTCCAAACACAGATCTTCATTAAATGTACTTTTACTATGACCTACAGAGGGCGTACCTGCACCGGGGTGTCCAGCAGGGGGCAGTGCTGCAGGCTCTGGTCGAGCAGACACGTCTCTCTGTCTGCGTAGCCGCTGACGCAGTACGCGTCATAGTTCACCCCGAGCAGGAGGCTGCAGAGCAGGGTGCAGAACTCAAAGCACGAGGCTCTCTGAGTCCTCAGCACTGAGGCCGGGGAGAACAGGTAGCTGGGCTGGAGCACACACACACACACACACACACAAACACACACACAAACACACACACACACACACACACACACACACAAACACACACACACACACACACACACACACACACACACACACACACATGAACGTGCTGGACCTGTCAGATGTTGAACTCCTCACCAGATACTGAGACAGAAGATGAGCAGGTGTTCTTCTCACCAGCTCGATGGGGGGGTCCAGAGGCTCCAGCGACAGGAAGCTGGCCACGAACTCTGCGCACCCCCCCCAGGTGAAGAGCTCGGGTTGAACCGTGGCTGTGGCCCGAAGAGTCGTCGACACAAACTTCTGCATCAGACACACAAACACCAGTGTGGTTCAGAGACCTTCTGCAGCTCAGGGTTCTTTAAACATGGAGGTGAAGAATAAACCAGGTTTTTACCTGAACGCCAAACTCGTTGATGGGGCCGAGCAGCAGGGGGCGCCGCTCGGGGAACAAGTGAGAGAACTGACGCTGGAAGTTGTTGGCGAAGGTCAAGAGACGAGTCTCAGCAGCCGAGTTGATTCTGTGAGACTCAGGAGACGAGCTGTCGGCCATGTTCAAGCTCAGGCTGAAGAAGGAGGTGAAGAGTTACTATCCATCCATCTATCTATCTATCTATCTATCTATCTATCTATCTATCTATCTATCTATCCATCCATATATCCATCCATCATCCATCCATCGATCTATCTATCTATCTATCTATCCATCCATCTAGCCATCCATTGATCTATCCTTCCATCGATCTATCCATCTATCATCCATGTATCCATGTATCCATGTATCCTTCTATCCATCCATTGATCTATCCATCCATCCATCCATCCATCAATCTATCTATCTATCTATCTAACTATCTATCTATCCATCTATCACTAAGTTGTTTTCCAGCTCAGTGAATATCAATCATTAATCAGTGTGTGTCCACAAGGGGCGCTGCAGCTCAGTAAAATGGACAAAATTTTACTTTAATTTTGAAAACTGTGTGTGTGTGTGTGTGTGTGTGTGTGTGTGTGTGTGTGTGTGTGTGTGTGTGTGTGAGAGTGAGTGAGTGAGTGAGTGAGTGAGTGAGTGAGTGAGTGAGTGAGTGTGTGTGTGTGTGTGTGTGTGTGTGTGTGTGTGTGTGTGTGTGTGTGTGTGTGTGTGTGTGTGTGTGTGTGTGTGTGTGTGTGTGAGCTCACAGAAGCTGACGAGGAGCCGACCCCTGAGTGTTTCTGAATGTTTTCTCCTCCTCCTCCTCCTCCTCCTCCTGTGGGTCTCTGGTCGGACGTTGCTCCTCCTCCTCTGACTCCAGAACAGTCTCCATCTTTTACAAACATATAAAAAGTCATTAGTTTATAAACTCACAGAACAACCTGTAGGACGAAGTGAAGCAGAGACCTACAGAGACCCACTCGATACCAATGAATCCTGAGTCCATTATTATTACAGAACACATTATTAATCATAATGGAAAAACAATATTGGACTAATGACACTGCCCTGAGGAGCCCCATACACCTACCTTCCTGATAAACCCAATTCTTATTTGAATAAACTTAACAAATAGAAAGTCTCTGATCCAACTATACGTCCATCTACTGTTTTCTTCCTCTTCCTCGTTCCCTGTTTCTCTAATGACATCAAAGATACAGTCATCTAATCTATATCAATGCAGTCAAGTGACTTGAAGGGGTTAAAGTATTAATGGTTTGAGGGATTGATGGATTACAGGCAACAATAATAATAATAATAATAATAATACATTTTATTTGGAGGCGTCTTTCAAGTCACCCAAGGTCACCTTACAATAAAATAATACAAGATAAAAGATAAAAGCATGAGAGATAGAAACAACATTAAAACAGAACATCAATGCCTTTGATCTTGCCTTGTAGAAGACACCTTGATCTTGGTTGTCACCGGCCAATCATCAACCACTGGGATGAAGAGGACCCACCTTCTCACCTTCTCACCTTCTCACTGGTTCTGAAAGGGCTGCATTCCAATAAAAAACCCAATAACCATTTCCCAAAAAGATTTCGACATTATCATAAATCTGTGTATTTATTCATGTATATTATTAGTAATATAATATTCTGTCCATTGCTCATGACTGTAGTTGTACATGTATAGAATTTTCCCCCCCACACAGGTCAGTCAAACAGGATATATAAAATATACTTGTTATTTATTTTCTATAGCAGTAGCTTGTCAGTCTCTCTCTCTGTGTGCGTTTGTGTGTGTGTGTGTGTGTGTGTGTGTGTGTGTGTGTGTGTGTGTGTGTGTGTGTGTGTGTTTGTGGGAGTGTTTAAGTTGAATCCAGTTTATTTTACCTTTTTTTTAACAAATCAATAAAACAACAGAGTAGAAACACATTTAAACTAATAAAAGTATAAACAAGCGTTTGAGAAACTTTGAAGTGTTGAATATTCAGATGGGAGATGAAACCTTTTACTCACAGTTTCTCTGAAATCAGCTGATTTTTGTTCCGTTTATTAAATTAACGTTTATTAGTCACAGCGTTGTGACGTCTCCATGGGAACAGCGAGACGTGGTGACGTGGCGTTGCCTTCACGGACCCTCGAACCGGGGCGGAAATTAAGCTTCTAAAGTTTGTGACCAGAAGCTTTCACACGTTTTTAAATATATATTTCAGGCATCAAAAAACATTTCAATTTACGATAGATTACTTTATTCATCCCCGAAGGGAAATTAAATCGTCATAGCAGCCGGTATATTTGAATACAATAAAATACAATACAATAGAATAATAAAAAAAAAAAATATTGAGGTAGAAAGAATAAAAAACAGAAACACAAGATAAATAGGTAGATAAGGTGCAGTGGCAAGATGATGGTAATAGTACTGGTGATATGATGGTAATGTTATTGTTAGACAGTGATATAATATGATATGATATATAGTAGAGGTATATATATAAGTATTTGACTATACAATAGATAATATAATATACTGTGAGTGTAAGAATATGTAGACAGAGTATATGTATATTATAGTGTATTATATTCATATAAACATGTTACTGAGACAAATACGAAGTCATGATTTACAGTTTAAAGCAGTGAACTCTTTCGGACAAATTGGGAAATGATAAAGGTCATGATAATACAATTTTATTTTGTTCACAACACATTTGTGAAAATAGGTGAAATATGTGATTAATAACGAAAGTGTTGATGGTTTGTTTCTATCGTTTCTGAGACGCTTCACGGTTTGTTGTTGTTTTGTTTCTTTCTTCTTTGTTAATAAAGCACAGAGAAAAAAAAACTCGTCATCACTTGTTGTGCGCATGCGCGGGTGCTGCACTTCCTGTTGATGGAGAATCACCGACGGGTCTGTAGCTTCAGGACGTTCATCGCGTCTGTGCTTTGATCTTCACGAGTTTCATTCAACTTGAATTGAGCTCCGGACCTGCACCATGCGCGCTCCCGGCTGTGTGGCCGTGCTCGTGCTGCTGGTGCACGAGGCGGCGGCTCGTGAGTTCACGGAGGGGGAGATGAGTGGAGTCAGGTGAAGAGACACGAGTACTTCAGATAATACTACACAGGGTGGACCAGGAGTATTTCATAGGTTTAAATACTACAAAGGGTTTTATATATATAGCTCGTAATGTGATTTCAAGCTCCCTTGGGAAAGTATTTGTTAGTATGTTTAAATACAACAATACAGTAGTTTATCTTGATACATGGTGTGCCTGCTGTATTTGTAGTTTACTTTGATAAACTTACAATTTAAGGTATTTTGTATTTTATTGTTAAAATACAAATCCACATTATTCAATCTGCTCAAACATGGAGTTTAATTTGGAAGCTTCAGTTTTATGTGGATTTAATTCAAATCAGGCACCTGCAGGTTTTATAACTTTAAATTACCCACACAAGGTTTTGTCTGAAGTAATGTTGGTTATTAAACATGTTTGTGTGTATTTATACACATCATATAGATACACACTCCCGCACGTGCACATGTGATAAATCCTCCACATCAATAGAGTAAAGACACAACCACACAGTTTGTGTCTGTGGTGATTTCCTCTGGATGAAGACTCCTGTCAGTGTGAAGCTCTCTAACGCTCAGTGGGTTTCAGGCAACGCATCAAGTCCATGTTCTACCACGCCTACGACAGCTACCTGGACCACGCCTTCCCCTACGACGAGCTCCGCCCCCTCACCTGTGACGGGCAGGACACCTGGGGCAGGTGCGCTCAACGTGGACTTTTACTTTCTGATCATTTCAACATCTGGTTTTCGTTTGTCTGTTAAATTCAGGAGTTAGTGAAAATCTTTTCTCCGCAGTTTCTCTCTGACGCTGATCGATGCTCTCGACACTTTACTGGTGAGATCATCTGAAGAAGAACGACAACCAATCACAAACAGGCGTCACACGAACACATCTGATTCTTTAATGTAAACGTGTCTCTGAAGGTTTTGGGAAACGAGACGGAGTTCCAACGAGTGGCGTCGCTGCTGCAGGACAACGTGAACTTTGACATCGACGTCAACGCCTCCGTGTTCGAGACCAACATCAGAGGTAAGGGGGGGGGGGAGTGTTCTGATTCTGACTGGACAATAACATTTGTGCTCAAAAGTACAACTGTGTGTGTTTGTGTGTGTGTGTAGTGGTGGGCGGTCTGTTGTCGGCTCACATGTTGGCAGGGAGGGCCGGGATGGAGCTGGAGCCCGGTTGGCCGTGTGCAGGGCCGCTGCTGAGGATGGCCGAGGACGCCGCCAAGAAGCTGCTGCCTGGTATGAACACACACACACACACACACACACACACACACACACTCACCACACACCACACACCGATCAAGTTTAATTTCTATTTGACACTGAAATATTGTGAATTAAATCACTTTGCTTTTTGGACAATATGACGATGTCTCTAAAGACATTTTATGATTTGACCCTTTCATTCATCTGAAGGAGTTGAGTAACATCAGTAACTGGTCTCCAGCGTTTCAGACGTCCACTGGGATGCCGTACGGGACCGTGAACCTGCTGCGTGGCGTCAGTCCCACCGAGACGCCGGTCACCTGCACCGCCGGCGTCGGGACGTTCATCCTGGAGTTCGCGACGCTGAGTCGACTGACGGGCGACAAGACGTACGAGGACGTGGCCCGGAGAGCTCTGAGGGCGCTGTGGAGGACCAGGTCTGACATCGGACTGGTGAGGAGCCTGTCTGTCTGTGATCCTCTGTCTGTCTGTGTCTGTCTGTGCTCACCTGTCTGTCTGTGCTCACCTATCTGTCTGTCTGTGCTCCTCTGTCTGTCTGTGTTCCCCTGTCTGTCTGTGCTCACCTGTCTGTCTGTGTCTGTCTGTGTTCACCTGTCTGTCTGTGTTCCTCTGTCTGTCTGTCTGTGGTCACCTGTCTGTCTGTGTTCCCCTGTCTGTCTGTGCTCACCTGTCTGTCTGTGTCTGTCTGTGCTCACCTGTCTGTCTGTGCTCACCTGTCTGTCTGTCTGTGCTCCTCTGTCTGTCTGTGTTCCCCTGTCTGTCTGTGCTCACCTGTCTGTCTGTGTCTGTCTGTGTTCACCTGTCTGTCTGTGTTCCTCTGTCTGTCTGTCTGTGGTCACCTGTCTGTCTGTGCTCCCCTGTCTGTCTGTGCTCACCTGTCTGTCTGTGCTCCCCTGTCTGTCTGTGCTCCCCTGTCTGTCTGTGTCTGTCTGTGTTCACCTGTCTGTCTGTGATCCTCTGTCTGTCTGTGTCTGTCTGTGTTCACCTGTCTGTCTGTGTTCCCCTGTCTGTCTGTGTCTGTCTGTGTTCACCTGTCTGTCTGTGCTCCCCTGTCTGTCTGTGCTCTCCTGTCTGTCTGTGCTCACCTGTCTGTCTAT
Organism: Pleuronectes platessa; assembly: GCF_947347685.1. NCBI lineage: Eukaryota > Metazoa > Chordata > Actinopteri > Pleuronectiformes > Pleuronectidae > Pleuronectes > Pleuronectes platessa. The sequence goes on from NC_070631.1 coordinate 1,363,636, forward strand.
GCTCCCCTGTCTGTCTGTGTTCACCTGTCTGTCTGTGTCTGTCTGTGTTCACCTGTCTGTCTGTGTTCACCTGTGTGTCTGTGTCTGTCTGTGTTCCCCTGTCTGTCTGTGTCTGTCTGTGTTCACCTGTCTGTCTGTGCTCCCCTGTCTGTCTGTGCTCTCCTGTCTGTCTGTGTCTGTCTGTGTTCACCTGTCTGTCTGTGCTCCCCTGTCTGTCTATGCTCCCCTGTCTGTCTGTGTTCACCTGTCTGTCTGTGTCTGTCTGTGTTCACCTGTGTGTCTGTGTCTGTCTGTGTTCCCCTGTCTGTCTGTGTTCACCTGTCTGTCTGTGTCTGTCTGTGTTCACCTGTGTGTCTGTGTCTGTCTGTGTACCCCTGTCTGTCTGTGTCTGTCTGTGTTCACCTGTCTGTCTGTGCTCCCCTGTCTGTCTGTGCTCTCCTGTCTGTCTGTGTTCACCTGTCTGTCTGTGTCTGTCTGTGTTCACCTGTCTGTCTGTGTCTGTCTGTGCTCCCCAGTCTGTCTGTGTTCACCTGTCTGTCTGTGCTCCCCTGTCTGTCTGTGTCTGTCTGTGTTAACCTGTCTGTCTGTGTCTGTCTGTGTTCACCTGTCTGTCTGTGCTCCCCTGTCTGTCTGTGCTCTCCTGTCTGTCTGTGTCTGTCTGTGTTCACCTGTCTTGTCTGTGCTCCCCTGTCTGTCTGTGCTCCCCTGCCTGTCTGTGTCTGTCTGTGTTCACCTGTCTTGTCTGTGCTCCCCTGTCTGTCTGTGCTCCCCTGTCTGTCTGTGTCTGTCTGTGCTCCCCTGTCTGTCTGTGCTCACCTGTCTGTCTGTACCTGTCTGTGTTCCCCTGTCTGTCTGTGTTCCCCTGTCTGTCTGTGTTCCTCTGTCTGTCTGTCTGTGTTCACCTGTCTGTCTGTGCCTGTCTGTCTGTGCTCCCCTGTCTGTCTGTGCTCCCCTGCCTGTCTGTGTCTGTCTGTGTTCACCTGTCTGTCTGTGCTCACCTGTCTGTCTGTGCCTGTCTGTGCTCACCTGTCTGTCTGTGCCTGTCTGTCTGTGCTCCCCTGTCTGTCTGTGCTCCCCTGCCTGTCTGTGTCTGTCTGTGTTCACCTGTCTGTCTGTGCTCCCCTGTCTGTCTGTGTTCACCTGTCTGTCTGTGCTCCCCTGTCTGTCTGTGTCTGTTTGTTCTCACCTGTCTGTCTGTGCTCCCCTGTCTGTCTGTGCTCCCCTGTCTGTCTGTGTCTGTCTGTGCTCACCTGTCTGTCTGTGCTCACCTGTCTGTGCCTGTCTGTCTGTGCTCTCCTGCCTGTCTGTGCTCCCCTGTCTGTCTGTGTCTGTCTGTGCTCACCTGTCTGTCTGTGCTCACCTGTCTGTCTGTGCCTGTCTGTCTGTGCTCCCCTGTCTGTCTGTGCTCACCTGTCTGTCTGTGTCTGTCTGTGTTCACCTGTCTGTCTGTGCTCCCCTGTCTGTCTGTGTTCACCTGTCTGTCTGTGCTCCCCTGTCTGTCTGTGTCTGTTTGTTCTCACCTGTCTGTCTGTGCTCCCCTGTCTGTCTGTGCTCCCCTGTCTGTCTGTGTCTGTCTGTGCTCACCTGTCTGTCTGTGCTCACCTGTCTGTGCCTGTCTGTCTGTGCTCTCCTGCCTGTCTGTGCTCCCCTGTCTGTCTGTGTCTGTCTGTGCTCACCTGTCTGTCTGTGCTCACCTGTCTGTCTGTGCCTGTCTGTCTGTGCTCCCCTGTCTGTCTGTGCTCACCTGTCTGTCTGTGTCTGTCTGTGTTCACCTGTCTGTCTGTGCTCCCCTGTCTGTCTGTGCTCCCCTGTCTGTCTCTGCTCACCTGCCTGTCTGTGCTCACCTGTCTGTGCCTGTCTGTCTGTGTCTGTCTGTGCTCCCCTGTCTGTCTGTGTCTGTCTGTGCTCACCTGTCTGTGCCTGTCTGTCTGTGAGCAGGTGGGGAACCACATTGACGTGCTGTCTCAGAAGTGGGTCGCTCAGGACGCTGGGATCGGAGCCGGAGTGGACTCGTACTTTGAGTATCTGGTGAAGGGCGCCATCATGCTGCAGGACGAGGAACTGCTGGACATGTTCCTGGGTGAGCGGCACTATTTCTTCTCTCAGGTGCCTTTGAGCAAGGCAGCCTTTGCCATCATCCAACGACAGCTGAACTGACTGGTCTGTGAAATCTCACCAGAATACGACCGGGCCATTCAGAACTACACCCGGTTTGACGACTGGTACCTGTGGGTCCAGATGCACAAAGGAACCGTGTCCATGCCGGTGTTCCAGTCTCTGGAGGCGTTCTGGCCCGGCCTGCAGGTACAGGGACGTTCCTCAGAGTCCTGAAGACGTCTTCATGTCAACATTCTGTCACAGCTCTAGCGCCACCTACTGATTTGTTTTAGAATCATTGAATGTGCCATCAGTGGTCACAGACCCAACAGCACCAGGAGATGAGAGATCCAATCGTCTGCTTGATTTAGAGATCAAAGAGGTCATGTGATTTGTTTCAGTCGCTGCTGGGGAACCTGGAGGACGCCGTCAGGACCTTTCAGAACTACGTCTCCGTGTGGAGACAGTTCGGAGGACTGCCCGAGTTCTACAGCATCCCACAGGGCTACACCGTGGACAAGAGGGAGGGGTACCCACTGAGACCAGGTCAGTCCACGCACCAATCACAGGCTCCCTCAGAGGAGCTGCATGAACCCAATGTGCTCGTCCATCAGGAGGCTTTGATCTTGAAGGTCACGTGCAGATGAGTGAACCAGTTAACTGATGGATTCATCAGCCTCTGATCTGATTCTCATTATCAGAGTTGATCGAGAGCGCCATGTACCTGTTCAGAGCCACCGGAGACCACGCCTACCTGCAGCTGGGCCTGGACGCCCTGGAGTCCATCGAGAGGATCTCCAGGACGCCATGTGGCTACGCCAGTGTAAGTCCGCCTCCGCTGTGATGTCATCGAGAAGTCAAATCCACGTTTCTAAATCTATGTTTTAAATCTGCCCCCCCCCCCGATGCTTCTCTCCTCACAGGTGAAAGATCTGCGAGACCATCAGCTGGACAACAGGATGGAGTCCTTCTTCCTCGCTGAGACCATCAAGTACCTCTACCTGCTCTTTGACCCCGCCCACTTCCTGCACGGTGGGGGGACGGAGGGGGACGGGTCCTGGGAGGAGGGCGGCGAGGGGGGCCAGTGCGTTCTAGGTGCGGGGGGGTTCATCTTCAACACGGAGGCTCACCCTTTGGACCCGGCGGCGCTCTACTGCTGCAGCCGCCACGCTCAGGACCGCCGGGAGCTCCAGGACGTCCTGCTCAACCTGTCACAGCCAAACCGCCAATCAAAACCGCCCGCCAAGGAGACAGAAGACCCGCCTCCTGGCCAATCAGAAAGCATCGCTCTGAAACCGGGCGAGAAGAAGACTCCTCCCCTGCTGTCGTGTCCCGTTCAGCCATTCAGTGCTCGACTCGCCATCCTGGGACAGGTGTTCAGCGACACCTGATCCGAGCCGGATCCAGACTGAACTGGTCTTTGACTCTGTGACGCTGGCGTTCCAGCGCCTGAAGCCGGTTTCCTGTCTCGCCTCAGGGACCCGGGTGGTTCGGGTTCAGGGAGACTCGACCCGAATCCCTCTGATGGATTCACTGTGTTTCTCTAATTTAAAATGAAGCTGAAATATATTTTTATTTATTAGAAACCAGCTGCTGTGATTTCCTTCTTTCTTGTTTATCGTTTTCATTGTTCGGTTGTGGATCAGGAAGTGGAGCGGGTTGTCCACCAACGTGAAGGTTGCTGGTTTGATTCCAGCTCCCCCAGTCCACATCTGGTAAAGAAAAATAGAATGTGAAAATAAATAGATTGAAATAGGACAATCTGCAAGTTTCAGATATTTAAAGAACGCTTTGAGGGAATTTCTTAAAATTGAGAATGAACAAAAGTCAGTGACCTCACAAACCTTTCTGCCTTGTGAACACATGATGGTGAGAACGAGAGGATCAAGTCTTCACTCCGACTAACAGATGAACTTTGACACACAAAACATGTTGTTAGCATCTTGATCACGATATCTCATGTCGGGAATTTCTTCACAAGTTGCTACTTGGACTCAAGGTCAAAGGTCACAGTGACATCATGAGTCTGGGATTTCTTTTTAATTAAAATATAATAAAATGTCTGTATGTTGGAGTAAAGAATGAGAAGAATCTAATGTTACACCGGTTCACACTGATCCAAATTCACCAACGAACATCCAGGGTCAAATTTAAAGAACCTTTAGTTTCAACCAAAGACACCAGTGAGATTTGAAATGGGACCATCATCCCCTCAGTGTGTTCTCCTGGTGGTTTGGTTTGGAGCTGCCAGGAGGGGGCAGTAGAGGAGCAGGAAGTAGCACCACAGTGTTAATCAGTCACCAGATGATTCAGTCTGAGCATCCTGCAGACACCAGATTAAAAACACATCTTCATTCAATGCACAAAATCATTTCTCCTCTGATATTATAAAGTTTCCTGCTGAATATTGGAGATAAACTCTGGTTTTTAATAACAAATTCACTCTTCAGCTGCAGCTGGTTGTGACAGTCTGTGACTCTCAGTCAGTTGTTCTCTCAGGAGATGGAACCCACTCAGCAGAGCTACAGACGCTCAGGGAGAGAAGAGGAAACTTTCTCTAGTTCACACTCACACATCAGACTCACTTCATCGAGCTGTGGTGATGAAGTCAGTGTGAAGACAAATGATTCTGTTTCTTATTTAACTGAGGTTCAGGGTGGGTCTCTCTCTCTCTCTCTCTCTCTCTCTCTTTTCCCCATCGTTCCATCTCTTGACATCACCCCCCCTCCTCCTCTTCTTTGTTTGGGTGGGGTTCTTCTCTTTCATTTGACCTTTTCCTTGCCCCCTCCATCACTCCTCCTTCCCTCTCTCCATCCGTCCATTCTCTTTTGTCCCCTAAAATGTTTACAGTCTCTTTTTATCCCTCCCTGTCTCCCTCCCTCCCTCCCCCCTCCGGTTCACTCCCTTCATTTCTGTTTTTGATTCTTTCGTTTTCTCGTTTCTCCTCCTGCTCTTCTGTCTATCTGATCATCACCATCTTCCTCTTTATCCAAATCCTCCTCGTCTACTTCCTCCCTCCGCCCCCAATCATGTCTTCACCTCTTCTTATTCTTTCTCTTCACAGCTCTGTCTTGTTTTCTTTTCTTTCTCTCTCTCTCCTTCCTCCTTTCATTCTGGTAACATAACTTGTCCTCCCTCCCCCCCTCAGGGTGTGTCATTAATTTACTGACTCATCTTTAAAACACAGAAAATAAAGTCTGACTCAAGTTTAACTCGTTTATCTGCTGAAACTCAAACTGACGATTCAGCAAGTTTCACACAAAAACAGGATTTTAAGATGTTTTCATTTCCATCGTGTGTTGAAGTTGTTTGTTTCTTTGTGTTGTTTGTCTCTTTCTAAACATGTGTTTGTTCTGCTCCTCTCCAGTAGAACCAGAGAGAACCTGTGGTGATGGAACCTCAGCTCATCATGTCCTCAGAAGCACAAATATCTTCAGGATCCTGTCCTCAGCCTGATCTGAATCCAGCTGCCTCTCGAAGGACAAACCGGTTCAGGGACATCAAATTAATATCATGTGTCCCAACACATGTGAACATATCTCATACAAACATCACACATAGTATCCTGAGCTGCTTCATTCCTCAGGGAGAGAGTTGAGGAGGTGCAGGCCCGGGTCAGGATCCTCCTCGTTGGTGCAGCTGAACACAGGAGGTTTGTGTGTTTGTGTTACAGTTCGATTTGTGCTGTTGAGTAAAATGTTTTAAACCTGGTGTAAAAACAAAGCAGCCATTTAATGAATGAAGACATCAAAGAACCGCTCAGTCAGAAACCGCGACTCTGACTGACCTCCAGCGTCTCTGAGGATCCGCAGGGCAAAGGTCATGACCTCGTTAGCCCAACCCCTCGACTCTCAGGTGGTATCGACCCCTCAGATCAGATCGACCCGATGTCTCCAATACAACAAATGATACCAGTGAGAAACCAGTTTGAACCAATCAGAGCAGTGAGAGCAATGAACTGAATGAGACCAGGGGAACCATTAATATCTCTGACACCAGGAAAACCAGTAGACCCAGTGGAAATCAACACATCGATAAATCCAGAGACACGAGCAGTGAAACCATGAAGCTAGTGATGAGAAGAAGAAACCAGTGACACCAGTTCTCAGGGTCTCAGGTTTCTGGGCGGGGGGGGGGGGGGGCAGATCATGAAGGTTTGACATCGTCGCTAAGGAGTGGTGAACTTCCTGTATCCATGACATCATCACCGAGCGTGTGCAGTGCAGACAAGTCCAGGAACAGATGATGATGATCATTACACACACACACACACACACACACGGGCCATGCTGCTCTGTATGCTGGTCTGCTCAGTTATTTCATAATGTTGCATATCTGTGTGTGTGTGAAAGTTTTGGCTCTCGGATCTTGAACTAATCATTAGTGAAGAGCTCAGATGGTCCACACCCACACACACACACACACACACACACACACACACACACTCATCTGTTAGCCATTACCAACCAGTCAATGACAACACAATCAAACGGGCTGGGCTCCGAACACTCACACACCATCACATTTTATTCACATGATGTATGGATCTGTGTGTGTGTGTGTGTGTGTGTGTGTGTGTGTGTGTGTGTGTATTGCCAGGCCTGTCACAAAGCAGCTGGGAGGTATAGACGACTTTAACATGAGTCCCTGTGTGTGTGTGTGTGTGTGTGTGTGTGTGTGTGTCTTAAGGGGAATTCCAGTCCCGTCTCCTCCACCTCACTTTTATTATCTCATCTCTGCTCATTTTACTTCTTTATTGTGTATTTGTTTTCTCCTCCGGTCTCTTTGGTCGTTTCCCGTCTCAGCTCCGTTCACGTTGGACAAACAAATCAGATCAGGGATCAGTCTGAATTCACATGACTCAGCAGAATCACACGTATTCATCATGGCTCTGATCAGCGGCGACAGAAGAGAGAAACTCATGTTTGAGGAGAACATCACAGCTTCTCCTGCCAGCTCCTGATTTGATGTCTGAATGAGCCTGTTTGAAAACACCACAGCAGATTGTTCAGAGGATCCTCAGGAGCAGGTGAGCTGATGAGGTTTCTGACATGATGGACGCAAAACTGAAAGAAACCAAACAACCAACACAAACATCTCAGGATGAAGAAGAGGAGCCGGACACGTAGAAGAGGAAGACGTCAACTTGGAAACACGAGGAGATTCCAGATCTTCTGGTGATGAGGGCCGACCCCGGTGTGGATGAGCTGTAAACAACAAAACTGATCTGTCCACAGCAGAGTTTATACATCATGTCCCGCCTCCTGCTGCTCTACAGGCTCCGCCTCCTGCTGCTCTACAGGCTCCGCCCCTCACCTGGATGTCCCCACATGTTCCTGTGTGAACGAGTCGGACCCGACAACCTGCTGCTGCTGTTTCATACGTGTGAACGTTTTCTTTCTTTGTCTTTCACAGACTTGGTCACGATGCTGTGACACATGTCTTCATCTGACCACAGACATGGTGACGCAGAACGTTCCAGATTTCAAAATCTTTGTGATTTCGTTATTTTGCGCAGCCTGGTTAAAAACATTTCTGGAGTCGAGAGCTTTCAATGCTTTGTTCACTTCCTGTACGGTGAAAAGAAAAATGCTAAATTGGGGAGGGGTCACCGAGAGACACACGAGACAAACGTCCTTCATATGACTTGTGGGTTTGAGAGATATTACTCAAGGAATGAATCAACCTGATGTCATTTAAACTAGTGATTGATAAATAAAAGTCAGACTTTTTTAAATAGGAGAAGAACAAGAGCCAATCAGGACCAGTCCTCCGAGCCTTAGCTCCGGCTCAGTTATGTTCATGAATGAGGTCAGAAAACCATTGATTGCTCCTTTAACTCCACGTCTCATTTATTCACCATCTTGGAACACGTCATAAAAACACGATCACGTCGTCTTTTCATCAGAAAAACGATTCTGCTCCAAGTGAAACGAGACAGATCATAGAAAACATCCTCCCAACGTCTACTTTGATTTTTAGTTTGGTCCATGTCCCATCCGCTAACATGGAGGAGGAGGGGTTTATAACCTATACTGCTGCCAGCCACCAGGGGGCGATGGAGACACTTCGGCTTCACTGTCTCGTGTGTCTCGATCCTCTGAACAAAAATAAATCGAGACGACGATCGGGATCCAGTAACTGAGACGTACGTTATATTGGTGTGTGTCCGTGTACTGTACATGCATGTGTACTGTATGTGTGTGTGTGTGTGTACTTAACATGCACGTGTACTGTTTGTGTGTGTGTGTGTGTACTGTACATGCACGTGTACTGCGTGTGTGTATCCGTGTACTGTACATATAGACTTACATTGTGAACACAAATAATATAGATTAAATACTTAACATGGATTTATACACAAACCGCATGATTTAAAGTAAAGCGGTGTGTGCGTGTGTGTGTGTGTGTGTGTGTGTGTGCGTGTGTGTGTGTGTGTGTGTGCGTGTGTGCGTGTGTGTGTGCGGTACCAGGGTGACTCAGATGTAACTACACCCTGTGACTCTGTTTTCATTCTCTCAGTGAAGCAAATCACATCATAACATGGACCCAGCTGTACCCACAGACTCACATTACACTGTAACACACATTCCTGTGTGTGTTTGTGTGTGATTGTGTGTGTGAAACTGAATCTTGTGGGGTCACCGTTTGCTCCGTATCACCGACCTCATGTTGTCGTCTGCAGGCTGACACGGGGCATGTGTGCACTGACCTCGCTGTCACACTCACACCAGTACACTACGTTACACACACAACTCAACTCAACACAACTCACCAACACAACAACGCTAATTACACAACATTTGTCTGCAGTTACATCAAACAGCAAACTTAGACATTTAGTCTCATAATCTCTGGAGACGGATGGTGATGGACGGACAAGTTACAGATTGAACCTTTAGTAAAGACACAACAGCGCCCCCTCTGGACGCAGCTCAAATGAAAGGTTCACGATATGTGAACGTATAATTCATTGATCTGACATCATCTATAGATCCAGTCACCAGAGCTTGGTCCTCAGTGGACACGTCTCATAAAGCTGGAGATCAGATGGGACATGAGGGAACTTGTCCTTGGCTCGTCTCCACCTTGCAGCTGCAGCAGGACTGAAGACGCTGTGACTCCACCCAGCGACTCTCTGCTGTCAGGAACAAACCAGATCTGACAGGATGTGATTCACTGAAACCTCGTCAAACTTTATTTGTTCTCTTTTGTCTCGTCCCTCGTTTGGTTTCAGGGACAGAGACACTGTGTCTGAATAAAGGTTCACGAGTTCAAGAACAATAGATTTATAGAAGAAAGTTCAAGGTCAATCTGAAAGTTAACAGAAACTGATTTACTTTCATATTCTGCTGATTCTAAAATTCAGTTCAATTTTATTAGTTTATCATCAAATCATAATATGATCCCAAGGCTCTTCACATTCTTATTTTTATTCTTTCAACCAAACACTGTAATTAAAGACGGACGACATGACGGCTCCCAGAACTGAAGCCAAAGGGTCTGAACCGCCCCCTGGTGGCTGGCTGCAGTACAGGTCATAACCCCTCCTCCTCCATGTTAGCAGACGGGACATGGATCAAACTATAAAGTCAAAGAGATTTAAAATACATGTTTGACAAAGATGGTTTCTCTCATTTCAGTTCTTATCTCCCTGATGTTCGAGTGTTTCCGATCAGTTTGGTTTGAATCAGTTCTTTGACGACGTCCCTCATCTGAGCTCAAGCTCCATTTTGAGTCAGAGAACATCTGAGAACGAGCCGGGGCTTGTTTGAGTCAGAGGATTATGGAGGAATAGGTTCTGCTCTCAAACTGAAAGACCTCTGGAACCAAGAGGAAGACGTAACCCGAGCTTCAATCCAAGATGAAGAGATGACTCCGGAGTGAAGTCATATTTTACAGCTGTGAGCTCCACATTTGAAACGTTGATAAGTTTGTGACTCAGACGTATTTAACTTAGAGCTTCAGATCATTAAAACTTAAAGATGCTCATTTGATTATTCAAACTTACGACTGACAAGGCCTCATCTAAACCAAAGAGTTATTATAATATAATATAAAGTATAATTAATATGCTGGATGATCATTTTTCACATCTCTTACAGTGAAATGTGAACCTGTCCTTTAAACATCATAAAACATCGTGCTCACGAAGCAAACTGAACATGAAGGAGGAGGAAAAAGGGTTGAAGAGAAAGAAAAGGAGGAGAGGGGGGAGAAAAGAGAGGGAGAGAGAGAACCAGAGGGAGAACGAGAGAGAGCGACATGGAGAATATGGAGAGAGAGGATTGAGGGGGGTGCGTCTGTTGTGCGTACCAGTCGGTGCAGTGTGTGAAATGTGAACTGTGGGTGTGTGTCGGTGTGTGTATTTGTGTCGGTGTCAGTGTGTGTGTGTGTGTGTGTGTGTGTGTGTGTGTGTGGAGGGGAGGATCCTTAAACTCTTAAAGCCGGGTCAGAACAGCAGATATCGGCAGAGCTGAGAAGGAGAGGCACTGAGGAGGGAACACACACACTGAGACACACAGACACACAAAGACAAGAGGCCTATTGTGAACACACACACACAGTTGCTGGTCAATAACAGACACTTTCACAAACACACACACTCTTCATTGGACTCTGGACTGACCACTTGAGGATACATCCCTCAGGACTCTGTTTCCCATCATGCACCAGCGGAGCATCTCAGAGCTCCAGGGGGCCTCCACCCAGCAGGGGGCCTCGACCCGACGGACTACCCAGGATGAAGCCTCCAGGAGCTCCAGGTGGAGGAGGGGGGCCGTGCCTTGCAGCGTCTGCCCAGCGAGGGCAGCTCCTCTCTGGGCATGGTGGCTGGTGCTGAGCGCCCTGGTGCTTCCTGGAGCCTGGAGCTTTCTCAGCGAGGAGCAGGAGGAGATGCTGGTGGAGCTTCACAACCACTACAGAGGACAGGTGTCCCCCAGCGCCTCCGCCATGATGCCTCTGGTAAGACACCTGCAGAGACACAGGCCACGTCAGGGTCAAACATGAACAACTGAACCAGACCAGAGGGATTTTAATGTCAGGAGTAAATATTAAATTCTCTGACACTAGTGAGCGACAGGGAATGTCACAGACATTCTGTTAAATAAATTTTAACCTGCTCCTCCCATGAGGGTCAGAGGCTGGAGACTGTTAATAAAACCAGACGTAGACTCCCGGTCCAGGGCCTGAAGCCTGTCTTCTGTGTACTGACCAGCAGGGGGCGACTCCTCTGGTAGATTCTATAGAAAGTGACTCTACTTCTCACTTTATAACATCAGTAACATTCAGGAGTTTCTGTCTCAGTCTAGTTTCAAGTCTTCTTCAAACAGCTGATGTTCATTTAGGTGTCAGGTGTAGGTGGGCGTGTCCTCGAGCTCTCAGTGGGCCATGAACAGCTCCTCACACTCACACCTGCAGGAACTTTACAAGGTTGTGAGCAGAGTGGAGGTTGTAGGTTCGAGTCCCAGTGAGGAATCCACCCGTCACACACGAGTCATCAGCCTCTGAGACAAACAGGTCATTAAACGCTGTGGACGCATTTATAAAAGAGTTGAAACCTTAAAAATAAATAACACAAAACCATAACTGCTCTTGTGATACTGTGACAACCAGTGACAGAAGCTGTGAGTTCAGGACCAGCAAGAAAAACCCTGAGACACCTCAGCTCCCTCTGAACCATTTACTGTGAGGACATCAGTTTACTCTCTGCTGAGTATGAATCCATCTGTCAGTAAAAACAATCTAATATTGGAGTGGATTGAACCCCCCCGCCCCCCTCTTATTGTAGGTAAATGGAACATCCCACCTTAGACCATACCAAGTCACTCAAGATTCAGAAAGAGGCAGCACTATTAAAATAAGACCTCATCTCATAACCAGTTAAAGCTCCTGAAAGAAATGTGTTGTTCAGGTTCTGGTTAAGTGTTTGGACCCGTGATACGTTCAATATTATACAAGATATACAAGATATACAATATGCAAACAAGACAATCACACAAATACAGAATTATGATACAGAACGAAAGGTGCTTCAGATTCCGAGGAGCTAGTGAAGTGCAGTGTGCTGTGGCCAGGGGGCGCTGTTCTCCCTCCTCTGTCCGAGGGGAACCTCCGACTCAAATTGATCTTCTATCATTTTGAACAGAAAATCACAGCGGCTTTATGAACAAGACTCAACAGAAACAACGAGATGATTTTACGTCATATTTTTCCCTCTCATCTTTGTCCATAATTTATTTTAATTGTCTCCAGCTGTGAGTCGCTCCTTCAGCTCTGTCCTGAGTTGCATTGTGGGATTCCGTTGTCCGTCCACAGCAGAGCCAGACGTTACGTGACTGAAACCGATTCTACTTTTATCTTGTGAAAGATTCCGGGCGTTAACGGGACCGAGCCGAACGAGAGGATTCAACAGAAACAGAAATATTGATTTTCTTTTTGTTCTCAGGACACAAACACCTCATTCGCTGGATTCGTCTCAAACTTCACTTCATCTTGTTCTAATTATCTTTGTTTTCATGATCACCACTCGACTACTGGACAGTTTCCATGTTCTTTATTTCATTTCTCGTGTCTTGCTGAATCTAGTTAAAGTCCCTGAGAGCTTTGATCTGTGCTCCTTTGTTCTCGTTGGGATTTAAGAGTCTTGGTAATTTTTTTATAGAGATTTTACAAAACAGCTCATCTCTTAAAAGGAAAAGTCGTTTTTATTCAGTTTTCAGGGATCGAAGCTGTTTTCAGACATGAGATGTTTGTGTTCTTCTAGTTTCACACTCAAGTGGACATGTGTCCTCCATCTTTCTTTACAGTGGCAGCAGGTGTCCGTCGTCCTGTTGTCCTGTTGATCTTGGGGACGTTTTGTTTGGACGATGCAGAACTTTGGTTGAACAAAGTAAATAACCTGGCAGATAAATCGGGTTCAGACCAGTGGACACGATTCTTCTGCTTCAATAATCTTTCCCTTCATCGAATCTCACTCGTCCTCGCATCAGGATTCAGATCTCGTGTTTTTACAAGACGGCACAGAAACGCTGAGTGAAGCGAGGCCTGGCTTCCAGGAACCGACGGGTGTTTCCTCCCTCAGACTCCATCCAGCTCATAACGTGAGTGTTAGAGGAGGAATGCAGCAGGGAAATCATCCTCCAGACGGACGGGGGGGGGGGGGGGGGGGGCAGCCTCGGGGTTGAGAAACAGAGGAGATTGAGAAAGAGACGATGTTTAGAGAGAGAGAGAGAGAAATGAAAATTAGGTTGTGTGTGTCTGTGTGTGTCTGTGTGTGTCTTTGTGTGTGTGTGTGGAGACAGGTCTCAGCCTGTATCCACCGTATGGAAGCCCCACTGGGACATCTCCATATTCGTGTTGTTCTTCTCCCATAAAGTTTATTGTAGTGAAAGACAGAGAGAGGGACAGAACGAATAAGGAGGGAGGGAAAGGGAGGAAGGAATCAGGAGAGGGAAGGAAAGAGAAGAAGTGGACGAGGCATTAGCAAAGACAACAGAATCCTGTTTATATTGGAAAGAACAACATCTGTAAAATAATAATATCAGTCACCACAAACATTTCCTAGAGGAGTCAGTAGAAAAAAGAGTTTGACACGAATCAGTTTGACCAGTTCAGATGTTACTGGTGTGAAACCTGGTTCAGTCACAGTGAAAGAGCCGAGAGACGAATGTGACTCCACCAGGGACACACTGTACAACTGTAATACTGTAAAACTATGATACTGTAATACTCTAAAACTTTAAAACTAAAATACTGTAACACTGTAAAGAACTCATATCAAACGCCTGTTCTGCCGTATTTGATCCTGTTCAGTGAAACCCAGATAAAAAGTCCTGGACTCGAACCCACGAGTCGTGCAGCCCACACGACCGACGACCATCGTGCCAAAGATCAGAATCAGGAAAATAAACCATCTGGTTTTAGTCTCCACTGACAAAACTATCAAATAAACATCTTATAATAAATAATAAACTCAACAACAGACGTGATTGGATTAAATAAAACATACAGACTGTTTTCACTCAAGGTTGAAATATTGAATGAATGAATCAAATGAATAAAGTGTAAATAAAGATTGACGACACGACAGCTCCATCAGGGGAAGCCAAATCATCTCTATCACCCCCTGGTGGCTGGCTGCAGTACAGATCATTACCCCCCCCCCCCCCCCCTCCTCCATGTTAGCAGATGGGACACGGACCAAACCAGAGAATCAAAGCATTTCAGGTCGTTCTTCTCTCTCTGAAGTTTGTTCACGTGTTTCTGATCAGTCGGAATTGAATCAGTTAATTGATGATATAAATACACATATCAAACGCCTGTTCTGCCGTATTTGATCCTGTTCAGTGAAACCCAGATAAAAAGTCCTGGACTCGAACCCACGAGTCGTGCAGCCCACACGACCGACGACCATCGTGCCAAAGATCAGAATCAGGAAAATAAACCATCTGGTTTTAGTCTCCACTGACAAAACTATCAAATAAACATCTTATAATAAATAATAAACTCAACAACAGACGTGATTGGATTAAATAAAACATACAGACTGTTTTCACTCAAGGTTGAAATATTGAATGAATGAATCAAATGAATAAAGTGTAAATAAAGATTGACGACACGACAGCTCCATCAGGGGAAGCCAAATCATCTCTATCACCCCCTGGTGGCTGGCTGCAGTACAGATCATTACCCCCCCCCCCCCCCCCTCCTCCATGTTAGCAGATGGGACACGGACCAAACCAGAGAATCAAAGCATTTCAGGTCGTTCTTCTCTCTCTGAAGTTTGTTCACGTGTTTCTGATCAGTCGGAATTGAATCAGTTAATTGATGATATAAATACAGGCTGAGACTGACTCCTGATTGGTTCATTGGATTGGATCTGAAACAGAATAAGTAACAACAGGTCGGATCAGAAGCTGAGTGACAGCTGAGTGACAGCTGAGTGACAGCTGAGTGACAGCTCACTGGTTAACGACCCTGAGGAGGAGCAAACCCATAGATCACGAGTTTACTGAGTGATTCTATTGAGATGAACAGAAACTCAATCAGCTGTTCACAGACCACATGACCTCTGGTATGTTCCTCAGAGGTGTGTGCGTGTGTGTGTGTGTTTGTGTGTCTGTCTGTGTGTGTTTGTGTGTGTCTGTGTGTGTTACTGCACAACGACCCGAGAGTCATGACACGGACCAGATGTTGGGAGAGAGAGAGAGAGGAATGTGAAGGAGACCCCTGACTATTGTTGTTTGTGTCACCATCGAACAATAAACACATACACACGCACACACACACACACACACACACACACACACACACACACACACACGCTGGATTATTAAACTCTTTCAGTATCTTAGCAACAGTGACTCAGAGCTCCAGATGGAGACAGCAGGTCGAGTTGAAGACGTCCTCTGATCCGTCCAATCAGCTTTCACCAGGGTCTCACCGTGAGCACGTGATGCTGATGATGCTCTGTTTTCTCACCGAGTCTCTTTGACTCTTTGACTCTTTGACTCTTTGACTCTTTGTCTCTTTGACTCTTTGTCTCTTTGACTCTCTGGTCCAAACCCACAGCTTCCTAACAAACACATCAATGTTTAAAGACTCTGATATAAACACCAGTTCCTCAGCGATCACAGTTGGACACAGATATGTAGAGACTTCTGGAATTTGAAGATAGATAATAAATCCATGTAACTTCTTGTTTGAGATCATCTCCACGTCTTTGCTGCTGTAACGAGCAGCTTCTCCTCCGCTCTCTGAGTTCTGCTGATGCAGAGATGTTTCACATTCCTGGTTTGTAAAATGAATGAAGTGATTGAATGAGTTAAGTGGCGTCTTCTCTCCTGTGGTCGCAGCTCGTCACACATAAACAACCACCAGCAAAGAAACAGGCTCAAATCATTATGTCCAAATTGTTTTGATAAATCTTCAGTGATTATTATTTCTCCTCACATTGAAATCAACCATTAACAAAAATTAGTGACATGAGAACAACATTTGTAGGTTTTAATTGCAGGAACTGTCCAAAATTAAAAATATATATATATACTGTACCTCAGAGAGGGTCAGGCTGGGGTCAGGGTCACAGGTCAGAGGTCGGGAGGCTGACGGACGTTCCATCAGAGAACAGGATCTGATTCAGGAGCAGCTGCCTTTATCTGTGAATGAAGCAAACAAAAGAAAAAGAATAACTATCTTCATGTGTGATGTGTTCAGTCATGTGATCAGACATGTGATCAGACATGTGATCAGTCATGTGATCACACATGTGATCAGTCATGTGATCAGTGTTAATTTTGGCAGCTATTTTTGATTTAGTCTTAGTCTTAGTCTTTTGACGAAAATGCATATTAGTTTTAGTCACCTTTTAGTCATTTTAATCCTTCTTAGTTTTAGTCTAGTTTTAGTCGACGAAAACAAATTCCATTTTAGTCTAGTTTTAGTCACATTTAATAGCCACATTAAACTCCTTTTCTATAAAAACATATAGCTGCAGCCTAATAGCTTAAAAATATATATTTAATTTTAAATGTGAAAACAAAAAGGGAGAGCAGGTCAGACTGGAGCCGGACACAGAAACTGAACATCGGTACAAACCAACTGCAGCTTCTGCTCTGATGAAGAAGCTGAGGCGCTGATCTCTGAGCAGCTGAGACCATAGAAACTCTGGTTTTCACTGTTTCCATAGTTAAGAAGCAGTCGGTCACTGAGAGGCTGCTCCACGAGAACGCGCTCTGCTTTCACTGTGTCTCTCTGAGCGAAGTGCGCGAGGCGGGGGGCGGAGCTACGGACCGGAGCGCTATCTGGGGCGCACAGGCACACACACACACACACACACACACACACACACACACACACAGATTCACTCGCCCGCTACTGATACTTCATGACGGCCTGATACGATGATGTTTTAAAAATTATTGTGACTTAGTCAACCACCAACATTTTCGTCTCGTCTCGTCTCGTCAACGAAAATTAAAATAGATTTCGTCATAGTTTTTATTTTCAAAGATTTGTTTTCGTTACGTCTTCGTCTCGTCTTCGTCATGGAAAAAAGGTCGATAACGAATATATTTCGTCATCGTCTTCGTCAACGAAATTAACACTGCATGTGATCAGTCATGTGATCAGTCATGTGATCAGACATGTGATCAGTCATGTGATCAGACATGTGATCAGTCATGTGATCACACCCTGGGTCTAACAGAACGTGATGCTAGTAAATAAAAATGATGATTTTGCACATTGACTCGATTTGATGTTAAACGTCTTTTTTAAACTTTACTGTGAAAGTTAGGTTAAAAAGTCCGGAAGTGATGACGTGGGAGAACTTCAGTGACTTCCTGTGTGATGAAGACTCATGTTCCTCATGTTCCTCATGTTCCTCATGTTCCTCATGTTCCTCATGCTCCTCATGCTCCTCATGTTCCTCATGCTCCTCATGCTCCTCATGTTCCTCATGTTCCTCATGTTCCTCATGTTCCTCATGTTCCTCATGCTCCTCATGCTCCTCATGTTCCTCATGTTCCTCATCTGGAAGCAGCTCTGCAGCCGGGCGGAGCTTCTGCTGCAGGACTTCGTGAAACAAGTGATTTCCTGTGTTTCTCTGCAGAGATGGGATCCGAGTCTGAAAGTGATCGCAGAAGGCTACGCCGCTAAATGTGTCTGGAACCACAACCCGGAGCTGGAGGAGACCGGAGAGAACCTGTTCGCCGGCACCGGGCCCCTGGACCTCCGGGAGGCGCTGGAGAAATGGTTCCTGGGTGAGTTGGCTCCTCCATCTTTAAAAGGTGGAGAAGTAAATTAGCTGCAAACAGCAGAGAGACCAGCCAGAGAACAGAGTGGTGACCTGAGGAGGTGGAGGAGACCAAACTCAGAGGAACCTCTGGACTCATCAGCCGACACGACAGCGTCACAGGAGTAAAGTGTCATGAAGGGTTCGATTCCATTAACACTTCACTTTGTTAACGTGGAAATCAAACACAATCACTACATCTGTGTTTTTACTTGTGTGTCATGTCTGAATGTCGGCGGTGAAACTTGTAACATTCACACCAGAACAATCTGAGATGTACTCTTTTACTACTTTGCCCCATGTGGCCATAAAAGGTACAATAACAAAAACAATAACACAGGGATAATTAAATGAACTGTATCAGTGCTAATTCAGTCAAATATAAAGTTTATGATTTATGATTTATGATATGAGTAAAATTCAGATTTATAAATCGAATAAGTTTAAACTTAGTGCTTCAGTAGTATACAGTATGTGAGTACTAATACTTTTGATATTTTTAGTAAATTGTACTTCCTGTTAATTAAGAAATGGGATTTTTTAATTTTAATTATTGTTTGTATCTGACCCCAAACCTGCAGAACGTCTGGACTACAGCTTTCACAACAACAGCTGTGACGAAGACAAGATGTGTGGACACTACACACAGGTCAGACACACACACACACACACACACACACACACACACACACACACACACACACACACACTACACACAGGTCAGACACAAACACCCCAACACAGGTCAGACACTAGCACACATACACACACACAAACACACACACACAGAGTTCAGATACACACACAGGTCAGACAAACACAGGTCAGACACACACACACACACACACAGGTCAGATGCACGCACACACACACAGGTCAGACACACACTCACACACACACACACACACACACACTACACACACACAGGTCAGACACAAACACCCCAACACAGGTCAGACACTAGCACACATACACACACACAAACACACACACACAGAGTTCAGATACACACACAGGTCAGACAAACACAGGTCAGACACACACACACACACACACAGGTCAGATGCACGCACACACACACAGGTCAGACGCACGCACGCACGCACACAAACACACACACACACACACACACACACACACAGACACACACACAGGTCGGACACGCACACAAACACACGCACACACACACACACACACACACACACACAGGTCAGACGCACCCACTCAGGTCAGACACACACACACACACACACAGGTCATACGCATGCACACACACACAAGAGAAGTTTTCTTCAGATTATGAAACAAATTCTAAACCAGATAATTCACTTCTGAGATAGACATTTGTGTGTGTGTGTGTGTGTGTGTGTGTGTGTGTGTGTGTTACAGATGGTGTGGGCAGACACACACAGAGTCGGCTGTGCCTTCCACCTCTGTAACAATATGGAGGGTCTGGAGTGGGAGAGAGTCTCTTACCTCGTCTGCAACTACTACCCAGCGTCAGTACTTCTACTTATTACTACTACAATCAACAGTACTTTTACTACTATTACTTCACCACAACTATTACTGCTGCCACCGATCAATCTACCACTAAAATGAGCTACTACATTATTACTGCAACATCTACCACCAACAAAGTATTATTGCTATTTATACTGCTGCTAAATCACTAATAAAACTGTTTGAGGGGTACTCCGACTACTTGTTGGTGTAAACAAACCACTGGAGGTACTACCAGTATCAACCAGTTATGCAAAGCAGACAATATCCAGGGGCCCCACAGAACAGCTGAGGATAAAACTACAACTTGGATTTGGTTCCACGAGTTTCCCCCTGGTTCCTGTTCCCCCCCGTAGTCGTGTTAAACTCTCCTGAAAGCTACAAGCGATACTTATATCCGTTTATATTTGTAGTTTTACTACAATATAAATACAAAATACACAAATTAAATGAGGAAACCGGTAATGTCTATCATGAAAACCACTTCCAGTTATTACAAAAAATGAAATATAAAGCATTGAGAATTTTAAAACAGGTTAGGGAAGAATAAATAATATGAATACAATAAATCTAAAAGAGCTCATTTTCATTACTGATAAACGTTTAATTGGCAGATTTCTTATTCTCTAAAACACAGAATAATTCAATTAATGTCGATTCCAGAAGATTTAAAAGAAACCGACCACGAGATGTTTGATACAGAGGTCGATGAAGATCTTTGATTATTATGGAATTAAAGCAAAGTAAATATGAGTCTGTTTATTTCACTTTGAAGAATAATACAGATTTGTATTATAACAATATGTTAATGTGAAAAATAAACAGCTGCAGTTTAAATCATTTTCTTGTATAATTATATTATACCACTAATACTACAAGTAGTTTTGTTACTTCTACTATTTTTTACTAGTTTTACCGTAAGTACTCATACTACTACTACTACTACTATTACTACTATCTGTACTACTATTGGTACTACTGTCTGTACTGTCTGTACTATTCTCACTGACGTTATACACAGGCTCCCTCTGGTGGACAGTTCAGATTCTTCTTTGTGTTTATGTGTCGTTGTTGTATGAACAGTCATAATGAGTCGTGACCTTTGACCTCTGCGTCCTCAGAGGAAACTATGAAGACCAGCGGCCGTACGTGGAAGGTGACTGGTGCTCCAGATGTCCTGAGAACCTGCAGAAGTGTGAAAACAACATGTGTGGTGCGTCTCCCTCTCTATCTCTCTCTCCATCTCTCTCTCTCTCTCTCTCTCTCTCCCTCTCTATCTCTCCATCTCTCTCTCTCCATCTCTCTCTCTCTCCCTCTCTCCATCTCTTCATCTCGCTCTCTTTCTCCCTCTCTCGCTCTCTCTCTCTCCCTCTCGTTTACCTCCTCCTCCTCCCTGCAGCTCTCACCCCACAAAACCTCAGATTAATTCTATTTAATTTTTTAGTATTTAATACTTTGAATTTCAAAAGAAAACATTACTCTCCTGAGAGATTTGAATTATGACATTTGGCCGTTTGTTTGTTTTATTAAACTGAGTATTAATGATAAATGTTACATCTGTTTTATAGTAAACTGTACATAAGAATAAACATGGGAGTTAATATAATAAAAAATAAAGGTAATTAAAAGTTCATTTCTCTTTAGCTTTAATGTCTCCTCTCTGTTTTCTGCCTAAAAGTCAAATTGAATTAATCTCACTGAAGATGTTCGGCTGCAGATCTGAGTTCTGTTATAAAACCTGAACGTCTCCTGCTGTGTCTTCTAGTGGCCGACTCTGAGGAGGAGGAGGAGGAGGAGGAGGAGGATGAAGATGTGGAGGACGGTACCGACTGGGTGACGCTCGTTCCTCTTCCAGCGACCTCAGACCCCGCCCTTCCTCATGAGGAGCAGGGGAACAAGGAGGAGGAGGAGATGGTTGTTCCTCCTCCTGCAACAACTGAAGACCAACCTGTCTCCACCTCCACCACCACCTTCACCACCACCTTCACCCCCACCTTCACCCCCATATCAGACCCTGAGGACACCCCGTCCCCAGACACCCCGTCCCCTGACACCCCGTCCCCAGACACCCCCCCTCCACACGTCTACTCAACTACACTGGGAGAGGAGGACGAGGTTGTTGAAATGTTGGAGGAGAAGGAGGTGAAGGAGGACGAGGTTGTTGAAATGTTGGAGGACAAGGAGGTGAAGGAGGAGGAGGTGAAGGAGGAGGAGGAGGAGGAGGAGGAGGAGAGGAAGGAACCTCTGGATAAGACGGACAAAGAAAGAGAAATAGACGAATCACGAAAAAGACACCTGATCCCAGACAGACGGAATTCTGGATCAGTATCATCACCTTCTCTCCTGTTGGCGTCTCTGACTGGGATCCTGAGTCTGAGACTGTGAGGAGGAGGAGGAGGAGGAGGAGGAGGAGGAGGAAGAGGAGGAGGAGGAGGAGGAGGAGGAGGAAGAGGAGGAGGAGGAGGAGGAGGAGGAAGAGGAGGAGGAGTAGGAGGAGGAGGAGGAGGAGATAACCTCACCTTACACTTGCATTGACTGCACCTTGTTAAACCTGAACCTGTGGTAACAGAGTGAAATGGGTCAAATTAATAATTCACACTCATCTGGACTGAACAGCTGCTGTTTTCATAACATCTGCATTTTCATAACATCTGCATGAGTCTGGTCCGACATCTGGATCAGACAACTCGTTCCTAACCTGAAACTGAAATACAGAAACGTCACCGACGACTTCTCAACAGGTCGATTTCAGGAAGATGAAGCAATTTGAAAATGTCTCACTCTCAAACTTCTCAAACCGACCTGTGGACGCTCGGGGGTTTGAAGCTGGTCCAGAGTCAGCTGATCGCTTCTGTTGTGACGTCGCTGTGTCTCATCTCATGAAACTTTGAATAACCAGGAAACAGAGATCAGAGTGTGAGATGTGTGTGTTGTTGTTGTGAGATGTGTGTGTTGTGTTTTTAGAGGATTGTTAAAAAGTCTCTTTTCAAACTGACGACCTGCTTCTTCGTGATATATCTCGACTGTGCGACGTATACTCGCTCAGAACCACAACTGGACCGAGTCGCTAATAATTTACATATCTGTGTCTTAGTCGGCAGGAAATCACCATAACTATCAATTACTAGATATAGGAAGTCTGTAAATGTCTGTATATAAGATTAATAATGAAATAAACCTTATTTCTTCTTTTTGAAAGTTCACTGTACATGTGGCTCTTTTTTCTCACCAGTCTTTGATTTAACTTTATTGACTCTTCTGTCTGTGACGGCAGACGTGATCTTCATCGTCATCTTCAGACAAACACAAAGCTCAGATTCTCAGGGTGAAAACGTATTTTTTGCATAAAACTTTTTTTCAATGTTTATGCCGAAGATCTCAAATGAATCATCTCATATAATAAAATAGCTTTTCTAATGAAAGCAGGTTCATTGTCTTAAGGGTTAATTAACATGATAGATGTTGACTTTTCACAAAAAAAAATTTTTCTAGAGACAGAAATCTGATTGGTTTATTTTATTTCATAAAACAAAACATTAACATTTTTCTGTCTAGATGATTCAAAATAAAATACATAACTTGTACAGAAGCAACAATTTATCCTGACGAGTTTAGTTTCCTGCAGCTGAGGAGAGACAGAGGAGATCAGAAGATTCATAAGAATGAAAGAAGACAAGTAGAAACTCTCAAAGTAGAGAGAGAGAGAGAGAGAGAGAGAGAGAGAGAGAGAGAGAGAGAGAGAGAGAGAGAGAGAGAGAGAGAGAGAGAGAGAGACAGAGAGTTCAAATATTCATCACTAACTGCTCTCAGGCTATTTCTAACTTACTGCAAAACTGCATTAAGGGAGTGTGTTTGTATGTCTCTGTGTGTGTGTCTGTGTGAGTGTGAGTGTGAGTATCTGTGTGTGTGTATGACTGTGTGTATATGGGTGTGTCGCGTGCTTGTGTGTGTAAGTGTGTGTGTGTGTATCTGTGTGTGTGTGTGTCTGCGTGTGTGTGTGTGTCTCTTCCCTGCAGCAAATTTCTGCTCTAGAATTAAAACGACTTTGTCTCATTGCATTTCTTCTTGTTTCTCGACGTAGAGAAGTCACATGACTTCGATATCAGTCAAGCTTCCCTTGTTTGGACCAATGACGATAAATAAGATGGACGACATCAACAGAGTGAAGCCAAATCTTTAGCTAACAAGCTAACAAGCTAACAAGCTAACTAGCTGAGCTGAAGTAAATGCAGAAAATCAAAGTAGTTATATTACCACCAAGAGATTCTGTAGGGAAATGATGTATTTTAATGCATCTAATGTATTTTAATGTACTTAATGTATTTTAATCTATTTAGTTTAGTTAATGTAGCGACGGCTTCCTGCCAGAGGATGTTAAACCTGATTGAATTATTGTTATTACTGCTGCAGTTCCTCTTTTCAGCCTCTGTCGCTAATGTTTTCATATATAAATGTCAAGACGTAGAAACGTGTTGGAACACTAGGTGGCGCTATCAGCCATATTCAATCCGTTTTTTATTAATGTGATATTTAAACCAATATTAATGTGTTTAATTAAAGCACAGTCATATAATTTAGTTAAAACTGAACTCGATATGAATGACACACACACACAGACACACATACACACACACACACACATACACACACACACACGGAAGGTGTTTTGTGACGAGAGAAAAGTGTGAAAAACCAGGAATCGGTGAAAAGGATGGGTGAAAAAAAGAGAGGGAGGTGGAGGAGAGGAAAACCCTGAATGATGCTTAAACAAACGCTGATCTCAGCCAATCGGAGTGTCCGCCTCCCCTCCTCCTTGCATCCGGGCTCTGTGATTGGCCGGCAGCAGCAGGGATGCAGAGAGAGAGAGGGAGCGAGTGACAGGAGGATAAAGAGAAAAGCAGAAGAAGAAGAAACTGTCAGATGAGAACAGCTCTGTTCTTCACCTCTCTCTCTCTCTCTCTCTCTCTCTCTCTCTCTCTCAGTTCTTCAGTCTCTGCTTCACTCGCCCCTCTCAGAGCTGCTGCTGCTCTTCGCTCGCCCGTGCCTCTGTGTGGTTCCTGAGGAGAGAGAGGTTCGCTGCCCACAGACTGATGCTGTTTACGCTGCGGCATCATGGGAGCTGTAGTTTCCCAGGCAGCGCAGGAGGACAGCTGATTGGCAGAGGGACTGTGGGTCATCAGAGTTTGGGGATGTGAGCTGGTGGGCGGACGAGGCTCAGCAAACTCTCTCTCTCTCTCTCTCTTTTCTCTCTGTCTTCCCATTTTCTTGCTCTCTATTTGACCCTTGTTCTCCCCCATTCCTCCCTCTTCACCTCTCTCTGTAGATTCTCAGTCTGTCCTCCTCTCCCTCTCGGTCTCACCATCCTTCTGTTGTTACCCTTCGTCCCTGCATCTATCTCCCTCCTCCGAACTTCTGCCCATCCGAGGAGAAGTCAGGATGGGTTGTCGCTTCACTCGGATCAAGGTGAGTGACCTTCTGCAGGAGAGAGAACGAGAGAGAGAGAGATGGAGAGAGAGAGAGTAACAGAGAGAGAAGGAAGAGAATGGAGGGCAGATAATGAGATGTGATGGATACTGAGATGACCTGCATCCCATCACACATGCACACACACACACACACACACACACACACACACACACACAGACACACACACACACCCACACACACACACACACACACACACAGTAGCCTTCAGTCATCTTCTCCCTCCGTCATTGTCTGAGTTCACTGGTACTATCTGGGTTAAGGGTGTGTGTGTGTGTGTGTGTGTGTGTGTGTGTGTGTGTGTGTGTGTGTGTCTGTGTGTGTGCGTGTGTGTGTCTGTGTGTGTTTATTGAAGAGACAGAGTGAAGAAGTCAGAGAAACAATTAGAGGAAGATGTAAGTTTTGTCTCTGACACTCAACTGATCACATTTCTTTAATGTTCAGATTCTTTACGTTCAGATTCGTCCCTGAAGACTTAGAGAAGTGTGAAGTGTGAGCAGCTGCTCATTCAAGTCTTATTATTTATTTATAATATTATTCAATGTTAATCATATTGAAATTAATTCATCTCCATCAGTTGCGATGCTATGATTTACAGATGTTACACAAACACCTCACAGAGCTGTTGGGCTCCACAGGTCTCCCATCAGGCTGTTGGTAAACTACAGTTTACAGATGTCCCTGAACACCTCTATTGATTGATGCTAGGATTTAAAGATGATCCTCAACGCCTCACAAGCTTTAGTGGCCATCGTTTGTCCATCACGAGCATTACGTATTAGCCTGTGTTCTGTGTAGTGACCAGCAGGGGGCGACTCCTCTGGTAGTTCCTATAGAAAGTGACTCCACCTCTCACTGTATAACGTCAGTAAACATGTCCCTCAGGAGTTTATGTCTCAGTCTCTAGTTCCAAGTCTTCATTTAGTAGATTATGATCATTTAGAGTCAAACTGATCATAAAGCACCGTGTGGTTTGGACAAAATGTCAAACTGGAGGCTTCAAAATGGCGTCTCACTGGGTTGATGCCTGGAACCAGGACTGGAGCTGAAGAATGTGATGGTCATCATCGCTGCAGATCTCCACCATTTTGGACTTTAGTGTCCAAACAGACGTCAGAGACACGTGAATCTGAGACTGAGTGAAACGAGAGTCTCTCAACAGAACCGTTTGTCCTCAGTGCCAAGAATCACGTCCAGAATCGACCAGTGAGGATCTTCAAACTGGCCTCGAGACTGACTGGACTCCTCGGCCTCGACTCTGATGGACGATCTGCGACACTCAGGCAGCAGCTGAGGAAATATAGTGAAAAGGTTCCAAGTGGATCAGTGGGTTTGTAGAGTTGTTGTGTGCTTTCTGGTTTGCAGACTGATATGTGCAGCGACTGCTGGTGAACACGTGTTCCTCAGGAGCCACTTCACATCACGTCCTCCGTCCTCGTGTCTCTGTCTGTCTGCTGCTCTGTGGTGTCGTCCGCTGACGTCCTGGACGTGTCCTCATCTGATGAGGCGTTTGTTTGTATGAAACCTCCTCTGACATGCGTAGCTGGATAATCGAGGTGTCCCGGCGCTCGGGGAGCCTTCGTCCTGCTGTCGTCCTACAGATTGCTCGGCTCTGCGTGTCTGAAGCTCGGCAGCGAGTCGAGCCTCTGGAGCATCGAACCGTTCAACCAGCTCATCAAGACGCAGGAAACCTCAGAGCTCCACAGACAACCATCACAGAGATGTGTCTTCACGCCCGAGGAAGCAGAGAGAAATAAGTGGCAGAGCTCGATAACAAACAAACACTTTCCTGGAAAAACTCCTTTACAGAAGCAGAGCTCTGGTCTTGATGTGTGTGAGCTGCTGATTCGTTATTTATTCAAACAGAAGAATTGAGCAAAGACGTTTTCCGAGCATGAGCAAAAGATCTGTGTCACTTTCAGCTCTGCATTCACACATTTTGATAAATGACACTTTAAAAAATGAAAATATGTTTAAAAAAATAGGTTAAAACTCAGATGTTGTTTGTCACTTCTCTTCACAAACAACTGTCACCAGACGGGAAAGTGAAAGTTGGACGACTTTGTTTCTGTATTTATTAATTTGTTGATCTGATTTTGTTCAGGGGAAGATTGTGACTCTTTCCCCTCTGTGACCAGTTGCTGGTGTGGAACTGGTTCAGTTGGTGAACCTGTGAAGAACCAGTTTGCTTTCCCACAGATTAAAGCCACATATGTTATAAAACATTTGGTCTCAATGTTTGGATCCTTCTTGTTGATCACGCTGACTCCGCCCACAGCCCCTGACTCCTCCTCCCTCTCGACCAGCGTCAAACCGAACGCTGCCATCTTGTGTTGCTCGTGCTCTGGAGAAGTGATTTCATGTCTCATCCCAGGATCCAGAGTCAATGTCAGCTGTCAATCACACACAGAATGAAACTGGGGACAGAGAAGAAGACCACACTCGATTTGTTTCTGATACCAGGACGGTTGGATGTGGTGTCATGTGACTGAACAGGCTGGTGGAGTGTGCTGGGCTCTATGGCCTGTGGGGGGGGGACACGACTCTTTATATGATAAACCTGAGGAGATGAAAACAGTGAGGACATTTCTGTTTCGTGCAGAATCGAGTGAATGAACGATTCTTCAACTGTCCAGTAGAAGACTAATTATTAAAAACCAGATCCAGAATGTTGAACATCCTAAAACACAAACTGTGAATAATCTGAACGAGTTCAACAAAGAGTCCAACTTTCCTTCTCTTTGTCTTTTCGGGACAAAACAATGGATCAAAATAAAGAGAGCGCTCCGAGCTTCAATCATCAGTGCAGCAGCAGCATTCAGGGTTTTGACAGTTTGAGCCACGCAGAAGAAGAAGTGACTCACTTTCCACTTCACCCAGATCACAGCTCACAACGCATCCACAGGATCTCTCTGAATCCGTCAGAGGAGAAAAACATGGGCTCAGCCGAGGATCAGTGGAGAATAGAAGCCGTCGGGGTCGAGCTTTTGTTTAATAAGTGAATATGTCCTGATAACTTTGTTATTTCTGGAGATATGCAGCATGTCGACCAATCAAATCTCCACGAAAAAGAATAAGGCTTGTTCATGCTGCGATGCTTTGGCCACTAGAGGGAACTGTCACCTGATTGTAAACACGTCCTTTGCATATATTTAACATCTGGTTTGGTCCATGTCCCATCTACTAACATGGAGGAGGCAGGGTATATTAGAGCATCCAGCCACCAGGGGGAGAACAACATGTTTTGTCATCACTTTCGGGGAAGCGAACAAATCTAATTTTTCCGTCTGAGACAGAAACACGGTTTGATTTCCAGTATTGTTCTTACAGATGAAGTTTTGATCGCATCATATTAAATGTTACATGAGTTTTAATGTTTTCTTTACGATACTTAAAAACACACAATCGCTTTTGTCTGATTAGATTCAGACGTGTATTTATGTTTTTATCAAAGTGACTGAAGCTGGCGGAATCAAACCCTCGGACTCGGCCTGGTGCAGTTTGCTGAACATGACACTCGAGTCTGGATCCTACGAGCTGACGCTGATTCTGTTAGAGACCGAGGAGTGTTGCATTTTACAGAGTTCTGCCCTTTGAGTGAAAACTGAGTCAAAGCTTCATCGAGAGAGAGAGAGAGAGAGAGAAGGAGAGAGAGAGAGAGAGAGAGAGAGAGAAAGAGAGAGAGAGGGAGTCAGTTTGTGTTACTGTCAAAGTGCAGTGGAGCGTCACACACTTCTCGAGGCTACAGCACATCACTCTCACTCTATGACTTCTTCATGTGTGTGTCTGTGTGTGTGTGTGTTACCATGCATGTGTGTGCATGTTTCTGCACATATGACTTTCTATGAAGCAGGTTTTATACATTCATGTTTCTTTTATGTTTACGTATGTGTGCACAGCTCTCTCTTTGTGTGATGTTCTGTTAATGTGTGTGTCTGTGTGTTTCTGTTAAAGGTTGTGTGTGTTTCTGTTAAAGTGTGTGTGTGTGTGTGTGTTTCTGTTACAGTGTGTGTGTGTGTGTGTGTGTGTGTGTGTGTGTGTGTGTGTGTGTGCGCTGCAGGCCCTGTACTGAGACTGTAGAGACTGGTTGTGGCCCAGGGGTCCCAGCGAGCTGCAGGATCCTGACCCACATCGTGCTGCGGTTGAGACCGAGTCTCTTTAACTTTCCTGCTTCTTAACTTTCATCACGTTATCACACAAACACACACAATCACAGTTTTGTCATCGCTCATCACACAATGACAGAGCGTCCTCCGGGGCCGGGGCCTCACTCCTCTGTCTGCAGCCCACACTACGCTGACCTACAGTTTTTTACATTATCCACAATGAGACATGTAGTATAATAAGAAATATTTTAAACACAATTACTGAAGAATATGAGTGAATTATGGGTAATAATATGGCTGCTTTTCCAGATAGATATCCTCAGACCTGTGTTGTATCTGAGACTGAGTTGTTTTCTGACAACACGTTTTTAAATCTGTTATTTAATCAAGGTAACAGAAACGTTGACTTGTTATGAAAGGTCAAAGTTCAGCCCCGAACACGACAGCAGCTGTTTCCACCAATTAACACACGTTCAGTCTGACAGGGAGATGATCAGCTGCTGTTCGACCTGGAGCAGAAACCTGCTCACTCGTCTTTCCTGAGTTCAACCGGCTCAGGTTCGTTTAATATAACACAAATGAATCACAGCCCACATCATGCAACACAAGTGAAGTCAGGAACTCCACAAAGTGAGATCAGAGCAGTGAGGGACCTGGTTCCAGAGGCAGAACTCCCCCGGTGGTGCTGAGGGTTCATGCTGCACCTTCATCCAGCAGCAGATCCACCAGGTTGAACAGAGGGAACAAGAAGCTTCAGAGTCTCAGAGCTTCTCCACATCATCAACACTTTGTTAAGTCAACACTAACAAGGAGAAAGTTTCCTCTTCTCTCCCTGAGCGTCTGTTCTGTGTAACTCTGCTGAGTGGGTTCCATCTCCTGTGAGAACAACTGACTGAGAGTCACAGACACAACTAGCTGCAGCTGAAGAGTGAAGCTGAACTGAGATCAGTTCAAAACACTCTGAAGTTATTAAAAACCAGAGTTCATCTCCAGTATTCAGCAGGAAGCTGTTGATCAGTTAACGTTACACAGTGTGGCTTTAAAAGCTGAATGTTCCACGATGTTCCTTCTTCTCAGGACAAGACTCGAGAGCCTCCTCCCCCCCGACACCGAGAGGAGCTGCACTACGTGGACGAGTACGGCCAGCCAATCACGGTGCAGGTAGAGGGGCGACAGGGACGAGGGGACAGGCGGCGCCGCTCCCGTTGTGCCAATGAGTGCAGCGCTCCCACAGAGCGGCACTGGGAGGCCCTGAGAGCCATGGGCCTGATGGAGGGAGAGGAAGGTCAAGGAGACGCCTACAGCGCAGGGTCGGTAAACTCTCCTCACGGGCACGAGGCTGTAGATGTGACTGTTTGGATGTAAGAGTTTTGAATTGGGGAATGAATGTGGCAGGAGGGAAATGGGGGGGTGGGGGGGGGGGGTCTGGGACGAGGGTGAGAATGAGTTTACAAGGTCAGATGATGATGTTGAGTCGCATGAATTTCACCAGTGGAAGGTCGTCCTGCTGAGACAGCTGTCAGTGCAGATATGGCATCATCATCATGTAGATGAGATGATGAATATTCATGGAGACATTTACACACCGATCACACCTCACATCTGAGGCATAAATAAACCAACATGACAAACTCTGCTTTATGAATTCACCTCCTCACAGAACATGACAATCTGCTTCCTCTACAGGCCCTACTATGGTCACATGACCGTGTCACCTGACCGTTACTCGGCCAATAGACACATGATGATTCCTCCCGATGTCTACGCTGCCAGCGGCTTCCTGCCCAGGTCCTCCACCGAGCAGCACCCGGGGAGCAGCTACCTGCCCACCGTCTCCTACAGCTTGGATCACCTGGACAGACTCGACTACCAGGTGCTCAGTCGGGTTCTTTTTATTCTCTTCTGAATTTATGTTTATGGATTATCGTGACAGTGCAGAGCTGCTTCCAGACGCTGAACTCGACAGACGTTCTCCTTCTGGCCTCCCAGCATAGAGTCGTGATGTTTTCCAGTTTAACTTTGGAAATAAATAAAGACTTAATACGTAAAAAATACAGAGACACAACAAACACTGTGTTAATATAAGTTCAGCGTCTGGTCGGCTTCATAAGGTTTTACACATTGACAGCTAAATACTATAGATCTGTTTCTTCAATAAAATAAAATAAAATATATACACATATACATCCCCTCAGAAATTGCCCTCTCTCTATTTATTGTCCCCCCCGACCATGAGGTGATATCTCCGCCCCTTCTTGTTTCCAGGCTCCAGACATGTCGCCCTACCAGCCGAACTCAGAGAGCTGTCTGATTGGCTGCTACAACACTGAAGGGATGGAGCAACAGAATTTCCCCAGACAGGTCTTTAATCTCAGAGATTATGTTTCACTAGTTTCATCATTCTCACTAAAATGTTGCTTGTACTTTATTATTTTTAAATAATCCTTTCTCCCTCTTCAGTCCGACTACCGTCATCCCTGGCGGCCTGATGGTCCTTTCGGATACCTTCCACTTAGTGAGCTCGACAGTGGGCTAGGTTGTGGACCCGATAGCCCCGACCACCGGATGGCGCTCTCTGAGGCCGAGACGGACGCCATGTCATCGCTGCCAGGCCACACCCCTTCCTCTCAAGGCTCCTCCTCTTCATCAGAGTCCCTCACCTCCTCTGAACCCAGCGACTCTGGCTTCCACAGCGTCAGCACCGGGGAACACCGGCGGCTGCACAAAATTCAAGGAAGCCACGGCCATCGGCAATCTCATCATCTCCGCACAGGCCACTCCCCTCGAGAGCAGAGAGGACGCTGGGATCTGGAGTCCATCCCTGAAACCACTCAGATGAGTCACCCTGGAGCCCCTCTGGCTTCTCGCTGCACCGTGGGTAACAGCACGACCACGACAGTTCACTTCCACCGAGCGGAGCGGAGTCCCACTCGCCACCGAGCACCACCCTCCCCCTCCATCGGTAAGTTGAGCTCCAAACAGAATTTCATCAAACTGTCCATTGATCCCACAGTTTACTCATGTGTTTTATATATGTCTTGATTTTTTTACCCTGCCATTCGCCCAATTGGATAAGAGTAGGAAGCTACAGTGTGAGGAAAGGCTCAACACACTTCTAGATTCACAGAACCGTCTGTACTCTATTTCTTTTTTCCATCTGTAGGTTGCCATACTGAGCCCTGCCAACGGAGAGCGCTGTGGTTGGAGCAGCAGCAGGGAAGAGGCGGGACGATAGAAGCTCCAGGTCGGAGTCGAACGATACAAGATTTGACCGAGGGCCAGCGCCTCCGCAGGGCCAGTCACCCGACTGTGATCGATCCAAACACTCTGAGCAACGAACTCCAGAACCACCAGCCAGGTACAGCCAGCAGCACTCTGGGGCCAAGGAGCAGGGCCAGTTATCCCAGTAACTGCCACCCCAACAGTCACCTCAGTACAGACAGAACCAGTCTCACCAATCATCAGAACTCATTGAGAACCAGCCAAGGCTCCGTTCGGAGCAGAGAGGAGGACACCCTCTCCAAGAGTCCTGGATCTGGCTCCAGTGGAGCCTCAGACTGGCGAGGCTTTCAGACCCTTGGGAATCGTTCCGGCAACCTTAAAGGGAGTTCTGCTCCTGTTTACAGCACACTGGGTGCACCACAACGGAGGCCTCGCTCTCCACCCTCCCCCCGCTCCAGACTGTCCAATCAGAAGTCAGTCAGGAATCAGCTGCTCAGAGCCAGAGCTTACCGCTTGGCCAGGGAGCGCAGTGAGGTCACAACCGATGAGGAGGTGCGAGGAGACGGGCGGAGACAACGGGAGGATGAAGGAGAGGACGGCAGGTTGGTGGGTCGATACTGTAGCCGGACGGAAAGGAGACGTCACCTGGCGCAGTCACGGCAGCACAGAGAGAGAAGAGGAGGGGAGGAGCTGGCCGGAGGAGGTCAGGGGTCACTGTCGTCTCAGACGGTGCTGGAGCTGAGCCACATGAAGCAGAACCGGCTGAGGAACAGCAAACTGCTGGATGACTGGACAACAGTGGAGGAGCTGCTGACTCATGGGACCCGAATGGAGAGTGACAGTCAGCTCTGTCCCAGCCCTCTGTTATCGGTTACTACTGTCTGACTGCTCCCACCCAATCCGACCATCAGTAACTGACACCTCCGAGCTACCACACAGCTCCAGATTCACTGAAGGTTTGTGTGGTTAAAGTTAACTGAGTTCGACGTTTGTGACTGAGCTCAGTGATCAATCCAACATCACCAGTGAATTACAGAAAACATCACATTATCTAAAACACGTTAACACTCAATTTGCAACATTTAGCAAAATTCTGTGAATACTGTTAAACAACAGGGATCTGACAGAAAGAGAATCATGATGTAAAGAAATGGCGGCTCTCAGGTCCGTTGGTCTTCGATGGTGTTAATAGTTAATCTCATGGCCTCATGCAGAATCTTCACATTTACGAACATCTAGGATCAAAGTGAAAAAGTTAAAACAGCTGCTAATCAGCTGAAAAGCTCGTTGTTAAGTTTCTTGCTATGATAACTTTCGGTAGCAGGTTATGCTGCGTTCATGTCATATCGTTTAAGTGGGAGATGTTGGGAATTACTGACAGTAACGATATTTACCATCTGCTACAGACATTTCACCAAACTGCTCGAAATTACATCAGAATGAATCCAATACTAAAATTAGCTTATTTAACCCATACACGGTTTAGTTTCACCTAACAACAAACTGGACCAATGACTGAATATAAACATTCACAACATCACAGTTCTCAAAACTGAAGCCAAAAGCATTTTGATTGCCCCCTGGTGGCTGACTGCAGGATCTGTCGTAAAACCTGCCTGAACTAAAATACTAAATGTTAAATAAATGTTTCTCAAAGTTTGTTTCTTTCATTTCAGGTCGTTCTTATCACACTTATCTCAAGTGTTCATGTTTCTGATCAGTTTAGTTATTTGATGATATAAAAACAGGCTGAGATGATAGACAGCTGAAACTGACTCGCGATTGGTCGAGCAGACATCGATGTACAATATATTATAGGCAAATAACACAACAGAAGTAGCTAGCTTAGCGATAGAGCTAACCACCTGGAACAGAGCAGCATTAGCTCCCAGGCTAATTAGACAACTTGCTAGGGAGGTAGCTGTTTGCTAATTGACTTGCTAGGGGGTTAGCTCATTAACTAACTTTATGTTTTAATGAAGACGTTTCAGAGATCCTCAGTTCATGGGGAACCAGGGAACAAGTCAGTGAGACAATCTGGTGGCTGAGGGACTCAACCACACTTTACTTTATATAATCTATAAATGTAGCTCAAGAAAGAAATGCTATAAGAATAAAAGCATTTAAAATACTAATGTCCCGTTCTCACTGTACTTTAAGTTTGTCTGGAGCCTCACAGTCGAACCCTGAGGATTAAATATATGTTAAATATATATATAAATATATACAGCTGCACATAGTTGGATCTAACATTACAAAATCAAAGTCCCACAGTAATCTCAGTGAATCTGGATGTTGTGTTGTTTAGGAAGCTCAAAGCCAAAGATAACACCGGGGCTCGGGAGGAGTCACATGAAATCTCTCAGAACCAGTTTCAGTCTGAAGAGAATCTGGGACGAGGCCTGTACCAGTATCAGCTGGGCTTCTGTCACTGGACGGACGGATTCTACCCACACCAGCCTGACTGGGACTGGGACGATACATCACACCACTGATTGTGTTGCCTTGTGGAAAAGTGTCTTCACCTCCTTTTTGCTGGTTTATTGCCTTTGTGTCCGTCTCTTTGTGCCAGAAAATGTCAAAGTCTTTGAAACAGTCTGTGTGTCCAAACGTCTGTTTGGAAACAGATGTCTTCTCAAACAGAAACCAGGTGACGTGTCACCTGGTTTCTGTTTGAGAAGATGTCTCTTTGTCCGTCTGACTGATCACTGCAGTAAATCTGTTCAGCTGATGTTGTGCAACACCTCATGAATCAGAAATAATTTCATATTTAAAGACATAATTTGACATTTTGGTGATTAACACAGATGAGAAGACAGAGAGTCTGTGATGTCGCTGAGCTCAGTGTGAAACGTTGATTTTAATGCATTTGAACCTCATATACAATCAGTCTATGATTTCAACTCGTGTTGAGTCGTGAATCTGCTGGCAGTAATAACATAATGACGTTACCACGGCGACCAAATGAACTGCGTCATCCACTTCCTCCATTCAAACAGAAACCGTGTGAGAGACTTTTACCATCAAAGACTCTGCAGTTCCATTAACCTTTATTTGTTCATGAGGTTCATTGAGGGAGGTCCTGATTTACAGAGATGTCCATATAATTAATTTTTTTTCCAAAATGTCAAATTATTCCTTTAATATGTTTCCGCTTCTGAAATTTGTAGAATGTTTCCATCTGACGTGTGGACACGTGAACTACATGTTGTGTACATGTCCCTGTGCTGTCAGGTTTTCAGGTCGGTTTATTTTTCTCATGTGAGTCTGTGAGGTCATATTTGCGAGTCAAACTCGTAAATATCGATATCACGTTGAAAGGGACTAGGAACTGATACTGTGTGAATACAGAGGAAGATTCATGTGAAAAATGTTTATCAGGTTCAATGTTCTGATGTAATAATGTGTTATAATGAAACTGTTCGATGCAATTTTCTTAGTGAGTACTAAGAGTGAATTCCTGGAAACGTGAATCACAAAGCAAATGAATATATTTGAGGATTTCTTTTTTTAAAGAGTGTGTGTGTGTGTGTGTGTGTGTGTCTGTGTGTGTGTGTGTGTGTGTGTGTGTGTGTGTGTGTGTTTGTGTGGAATATGGTTAGTTGGCATACAGAGTTTGGTACTAACTTGTTCGTTGTGTTTAGCCAAAAATTGTATGACTTTGGTTTGTGGACAATCTAGAAACTTATCACTGTATAATGTAAAAGTATATTTATATACTTATTATTTTATAATGACATTAGTTTTGTATATTTCATTTTTTGCCTATAGTAGATTAATTCTGCTTTTCTCCGACATCTTGCTCAGCTAGTAGAAGTCAGTGTACAATCAACCGTTAGCATACACTGGATTTATTATTGCATCGTAAACCTAGCATGCTAACTCAAACATTTACAAAAATCACTGTAAATGAAGATGGACGACAACATGCCAAAACATCCGGATCGCCCCCTGGAGGCGGCAATATGGGTCATAAGCCCCTTCTGCCCATGTTAGCAGACCGGACATGGACCAAACTAAAAAAATCGAATTACATGTTAAATGAATGTTCTGATGGTTTCTATCTCCGTTTGTTCACGTGTTTCTGATCCGATTGGTTTGAATCAGTTATTTGATGATATAAAAACAGGCTGAGACGTCATGATTGACAGCTGATACATCTGACTGCTGATTGGTTGAGCTCAGACTGTAAATGACGTCGCCACCACAAGATGGCAGCGTTCGTGTCCGTGATACTTTGGCTTCATATTTATGCTGTCGGAGGAAAAGAAGACGTGTCGTCCATCTTTGTTGAACGAGCATGTCCAGGTTTACTCAAAGAACTGTGAGTGTTAAGTCAGTGTGTGTGTATTTTTCCCCAGAACTGAAGTTTAGTAACTGAATTAAAATGACAACAACAAAGTCATTTCGTTAGTGAGTATTTAGAATATATAAATCCATCTCTAAGTATTGTTGGTTTTCAGAATCTCTGATCAAAAGGAAGACGCCCGGTTAAATCTTGAGATTTCTTCTTCAGAATCTAATATTTTTTACAACTTGGTTCTGAGTTTTTTTTTTGATCAACAAAATCCAGATTCAGACAAAACTCGTGTGAATATCAAAGCCTGACAGATTCCTTTGATCATCAGAGCTCAGGGGATTCTTCACCTGTCAATCAACTAAGATATATCAGAGCCCGACAGCTAGCCTGGATAGCTCGTTATCTTAGCTACACAAAAGTATCAAAGAAAATGAATCACAAACAATCAATTTAGTTAAATCAATTAAAATTCAAATAACAAGCAAATCAAAGTATTATAAATAAACAAACATCAAAGACTCAATCATCAAAATAACAATTAATTCCCTTTCAGAGTCAATCAGAAAATGAACTGTCGATTAATTAAACAAATGAAATAAGGACCTAAAATAATTATTGTTTGAATCGTCTGAGTTCAGATGATGTGTGAGTTTATGTGTGTGTCACTGTGTGTGTGTGTGTGTGTGTGTGTGTGTGTGTGTGTGTGTCCTGGTCCTTTAATCTCCAGCAGAGTGGAAGATGAGGATTAACCAGCGTTAAATGGAAAAGATGAATTCAGGACAGTTCCAGTAAATCCCCAGGTGGGGCTGCAGGGGGCGCTGTTGCTCATCAAAGTCAGAAAGTGTTGCTTTAATACAAAGTTAAGATTCCTCAGCTGTCGCTCATTAAACGTTGACACTTCCTGGTGACGTCACCGTGCACGTTGAGTGACAGCTTGTTTACATCACTCCGTCCGGCTCTGTCACCGTCGCTATAGCAACTGGTGTTACTCCAGCAGCTGATGTCTCTCGGCCCTGTCGCCATGGTGATGATATGTGGAGGACAATGGGACTTATTTCTACTCGTCAGCTGATCAGTGACATAAGAGCACCTGAGCTCGGTTCTTCATCACCCTCTTCATCTTCATCATCCTCATCTTCATGTTCCTCATCATCTTCATCACCCTCTATCACATTCATCATTCCCCTCATCTTCATCATCCTCTTCATCACCCTCTTCATCCTCATCCCCTCTATCACATTCATCATTCCCCTCATCTTCATTACCATCATCACCTTCATTACCATCATCACCTTCATCATCACCCTCATCATCTTCATCCCCTTTATCACATTCATCATTCCCCTCATCTTCATTACCCTCTTCCTCACCCTCATCATCTTCATTACCCTCTTCATCCTCATCCCCTTTATGACATTCATCATTCCCCTCATCTTCATTACCATCATCACCTTCATCATCACCCTCATCATCCTCATCCACTTGATCACATTCATCATTCCCCTCATCATTACCATAATCACCTTCATTACCCTCATCATCTTCATCACCCTCTTCATCTTCATCACCCTCTTCATCCTCATCCCCTTTATCACATTCATCATTCCCCTCATGCTCATTACCCTCATCATCTTCATCACCCTCTTCCTCACCCTCATCATCTTCGTTACCCTCTTCATCCTCATCCCCTTTATCACATTCATCATTCCCTTCATCTTCATCACCATCTTTCACCTTCATCAAAATCACCTCTTCATCTTCACCCTCACCTTCATCACTGACCTGTGGACTCTGAGCTCCTCGAGTAGAAAACACTGGAAATTATTCATTTTAGAATCTTTATAATAAAACCGATCTGAGCTGCGTCATCACTCACACGTGGACTGACGCAGGGCGACCTCTGCTGGTGAGCACGTGAACCTACAACTGCCGGACATAACTAATACATAATTACTAACTGACGCTGTAATTAACAAATAAACACAGACAAAGAAAACTGCACCAACTGGAAACTCTAATTATCTGGGATCTCGTCCCTGAGCTGAGTTTACATCATCGTCACAATGAGATTATTATTTTTGCTATATTAATAAAACTGAATTGAAGAAGTTCCTCTTGGTCGCTGCAAAAAGGTGAAAGATGAAGAAACAAGAAAAGACAGATCTGAGATTTTGTAACAAATTTATTCAATAAAATATACTTGGAACTATACTTGGCTCTTTAAAGATAAATCCACATTCTAAAATATTCCACAGGAGGGAGGAGGCTGCGTTCCGAACACGAGGAAGTGAAATCACTTCAAAAACAAATCACTAAAACCTTGAATTCAAATAAAAACAGAAAGAACTGCTCAATTCAGAGTTACTGTATCTACAGTTTCTCCAAAATACATTTTAAAAACCCGACCGAGTCTCAATCAAATCAAACAAACGTTTTCTCATCGTCTGTGAAGATGAAAACAGAGAAACAAGAATCGACTTCTAGTTTTCCAGCGTTTTTCATTGTCTGAGCTGAAGAGTAAAAAGTCCAGCGTGTTATTAAATCTGTGGATGTGATGGAAGCAGCTCTCATCAGTTTATCACCAGTATGTGTGCATTAATCTGTACATGTGCATCATCTTTAAACTTTAGATATATATTTAAAGTACTGGTCAGACTCATATTCCCCATGTGATCCGTTCATCTTAAAAAGTTCCACCTCCTCGGTGTCTCCTCGTGTTTCGGTCCCTTATGCAACTGGATGCACATAAACACACAGCTCAGAAAACAGGAGGAGGAGGAGGAGGAGGAGGAGTCAGTGCTTCGTACTGATGAAGATTATTCGATGATTTAATGCCTCACTGATGGTTCAACTTTACAAACAGGAAACACTTTTAAAATCATTAAAATGAGGCCCGACAGGTGAAAACAGCTAAAGATGCTGAGTCATGATGTAAAATACAAAGTGCAGTAAAAGAGTCTAAATGACATGTAAGTGAAAAAACAATGTTTCATATTGAAGTATTTTAGAACTTCGTAGAGTTATGATACAACCACAGCTCCGGCCATATTCTTCAGAAGATGCAGGAAATATAAAATGTTCTTTCAACGTAACAACAGATGTTCTGATTGGTTGATTCTGTTAAATATCAGTCAACGTTTAACGGGCAGAACAAATGTTTCGAACCATTTTCCCTTTAGTGTCGTCATCGTAGTGAAAAACGATTTCATTTCTTCTCAAAGTAAAAAACGTGTTTGTTACGAGAGAGAAACCGACGAGTGTTTAGTGTCGTTATAAAAAGACCAAACGTCACTTTGTCCTAAAATAAAGGTTCATCTCAAACTAAGAAGCAGCGTTTCAACATCTCATGTTGAACTAAAAACGTGTTTCTACATTTTCTTTTTGAAGAAAATGTTTTTCCCTTTAAGGATTTTTGTTGCTCATCACAACTAAGTGGTGTTTAGTGTTTTTATTATTACTCATA
Organism: Pleuronectes platessa; assembly: GCF_947347685.1. Classification (NCBI taxonomy): domain Eukaryota; kingdom Metazoa; phylum Chordata; class Actinopteri; order Pleuronectiformes; family Pleuronectidae; genus Pleuronectes; species Pleuronectes platessa. The sequence continues at coordinate 1,403,607 of NC_070631.1, forward strand.
ATTATTATAAGTTTTATCGTGAAGTCCTGGAAGCTTCTCTCACATCCTGATCTGAGGCGTCACAGTTTTTAATTCATTTTTAAATTCAATTATTTTAATAAAAAATGTTGGAATTATATATTTTTAACTAAAATATCACAAACAAGTCCAACAGTTGTTTGTCGACATATTACAACTTTTTTTTTAAATAAAATTTTCTTGTTGTCCATTGAACTTTTTAAAATTATAATCATGATAATTTATAATAAAATAGTTTGTTGAAATATTAATATCATTTATTTCCACATTTTTCTTGTCAATGCGAAGTTGTATCGAAAAATTCCTTAAATCTTTCAATTTGCTTTGATTTATTTAGAACCTAATTTTCATATTAGGCTTTGATAAGATTCTTGAAATGCATTTTTTATTTCGCACTTAGGATTCTTCTTCCTCTAACTTTCTTCTGTATCTTATTTTATTCTGGATCATTTTTTTATATGTATTGTCGTGATTGTACTGCGATGTGCGTCGTCATGCCCCCCCCCCCCTCACTCTCTTGCAGGTCGTGTTTTACCAGAAACTCGATCATGGTTGGCTGATTGTCTAGCCCCGCCCCTTGCTCCTCCAGCTGCTGCAGAAGCTCCTCCCACTGTCGTTTGTCCCTCCCCGTCTGCCACAGAAGCCGAACGACCGCCCCTAGCAACGGCAACAGGAGGGGGTGTGGCCTGTCAATGTGTGGGCGGGGTGCAGCAGTCTGTGGGAGGGGCTTGTCCTGCTCGTCAGTTTGAGTGTCGGCGGGCGTCAGGACACGGAGGGCGTGGTCACAGTGATCCCCCGCCTCCTCCAGCTGGTCCACTTCTTGGAAACAGCACGACAGCCCCACCAGAGTGAAGAGCCAATGGGAGGGGGCCGGGGGCGGGGCCTGAGCCTGGAGGTCGTAGTCATTGGCCCAGCCCAGTTTCTGTTGCAGCCTCTTGGCGTTGAGCAGCGGACCCAGCGCCTCCTGGAAACGTCCCTCCCTCGAAACAACAACACAAACTCAGACGGGTTCACTGCACATCACACTCTGATTACATCTGTTTGTGTTTATCATCAAGAGAACTTCAAGAGAACAGGAAACAGGAACAGGAAACAGAAACTAACAGCATCCAGACGACTGTTGGAATTGTCTTCTAGGAAATTTGCGACTGAAACTTTGAATATTATTTGTATTTACTCTTTAATTTGAGGTGAACGTCACTATTTCATTATAACCTGAATGTTTCAGCTGCTCGCTCACTGGCTCCGTTCAGGGACCGGAGTCCGAACCCGGTTTCATCTGAACCTCATTCTGGATCACTTCTCTTTCCAGAGCTGCTGAAGTCCAGTGTGTCACTGATTCAACTGATTCTTTGGTTTTAACATTTTGGATCAACAGCCTGTTTAGTGTGTCAGGTGACTTCTCATGAGCCACTGGGATGTGTCAGTCAGTGTGTGGTTAGCTACCTGATGAGCAGCTGCCCAGTCTGCAGGTCGCTCAGGTAGAAGAACTGTCGCACACACAGCGCCCCCCGCAGGGTGGGCAGGGAACACAGGTGAGACAGATACTGTTCGAAGGCCCGGCTGCGCCTGGCGATCGTCTCCGCCACGAAGTTCCTCCGCAGCTTCTTACCTGTGGCGATTACAACCGGTGGTTAGGTTTCAGCAGAACCCCCCCCCCCCCCCCCCCCCCACCCTAACCATAACTAGGCTTAGTGCTGTAACCCCTACTCACGTGGAAAACACACACGATCCATCAGGTCTGAGTGAAAACGCCGCAGCGTGGCATGAAGGCGCTGGAAATCGGAGTAGCGGCGGGTGATCACAGCGGGCGTCTTATCGCTGCCCCCGGTCTGGATCACGTGGATGGTGTACAGCTACAGACAGCAACAGACCGAGCACACAACAGACTGAATCACAAGCAGCTCCTGGGAAATGAGAGCGCGGATCATGTGACCAACAATCCTCCACTGCTTGTTTGTACTCACCACGTACTTTGAGGAGCCGTCCTGCATCACACTGGCGTCCGTGACCTCAAACAACAGGTCGTCCGTCAGCCGTCTCCCCGAGGGGGCGGGGCTTCCTCCATCGAGTCGGCACATGTTCCTCCAGCTCTCCTGAAGCTGCCGTGTCAGCAGGGCGGAGGGGGAGGGGCCGATCGGACTGGCGTCTGTGAAGGTTGAACCCAAAGTCAGTTGTTTGAAACCTCAACAACACGTGAATCTTCACACCGTCTGAAATGTCCTGCTCAGGAAATAGAGCCCAGCAGCCAATCAGAGAGCGAGGACGCAATCGGGTCTTTTTAAATGCGACCGGCCAATCGACAGTGTGACAATCTGGGGCCTTCCGATTGGCTGAGGTAAAGTAAGATGAGCCAACAGGAGAGAGGTGGGCGTCAGAAGAGGGAAGCGGGTTGAACCAGATTCCTAATCTTCTCTGTATGAATTCAAATTGGTTATTGACCGACGTGGAGTTCTTTGTTGTGTGAGCCCGGAGGAACTCTCCTGACCTGCCTGATCGATGACGGGTCATCCTGAGGAGGGCGCCACCTCACCTGTGCTGCTGAGCCCCTCCTCCATCGACTCTCCCAGGAAGTCGGAGTCACTGTCATGCCCCTCGCCATCGCCGCTCTCCTCCACTCCTCCTCCTCCTCCGGCGCTGTCGAAGGACAGAGTCCCCCCGAGGCGATCGGTCACACACTCCTCCTCCTCCGCCAGCTCCGCCTCCAACCGGTCCTCATCAAACGCCTCCACTTCCTGTGTGTCTGCTGCTTCCTGTTCCGCCCAGTGGACGTCTTTAAACAGCGAGCGTTTCAGACGATCCAGCAGCCGGGACGCCATGAGGCCACGTGGCCGGAGGAGGCTGCAGCAGCTGAAGAAGAAGCATGAAAGGAGAGTAAACATTGATCATGTGACTAATCATGTGACATATCTCATCGGGGGTCAAGGAGTAGTGGTTTGGAAAGGAGATCGTTTGAGGGAGTCAGGAGAGCTCGATGTGTGGACACAGCAGAGATCCTCACAAACACAAGACTTCTTCTCAGGGTCCTTCGTCTGAGACCATGTGGACACAAGCAGATCTATTTTACTCATTTTATATCATTTGCATCTTAAGAGCTTTTTACATTTGAGGACGACGCAACACAAACAAAGTAGAATATCAATAATCTCCTTGCATTGTGTGATGAGGATAAACATTTATTTGTTGTCAGTCATTTTTCATTTAAGCAAAAAAACTGAATATTTTCTTCTTCCAGCTTCGTTGAATATATTCTCTGCATTTCTTAGTATGTTATGAGGATTAACATTTTATTTATAGAGAAAATAAGTGTCAGGAAAATCAATAACTAAGTGAATCCTTGCCTGCAACACAAGAGATTTCTTATATCCCTTCAAACAAACTCCTCAGCAAAGGAATTAATGTCCAAACAAACTTAGAGTAGAATAATCCTTCAGCTCTAACAGTGGAAACCAAGCCGCTCTCGTTCCGAGCTCCACAAACTGATCCTGAACCAGTCAGAACGAGTTGGCTCCCGTTACAGAGCCGTCGGCCTCCGAGTGGAAACCATGTCACTCATCAATAATGCAGCGCTTTGCAAAGTCAGCCGGACGCCAGGAAAACACACGGCGGCCCCACGCTTCACCGGGCACAGCCGGGGCTCCACCACCGAGCTGCTGAGGAGGATCCACATGTGGAAAGTTCAGCTGAGTGAGTTTCCTCTGAAGATAAAACCTTCATCTGAACCACCTGAAGGAAACTGTCTGGAAAAGGGTTTAACAAGAACCGAGGGGAACTTTGTTTTGAGCAAACCTCTTTGCTCCTCAAATCCTCCTGAGACGGGGAAATTTACTGTTAAATACTGCACTGAGATAATAGAATAATAAAATAATAAAACCCTGTGGGTGTTGGCTTCAGGCTCGAAGCCGTTTTATTCAGCCTGGTTTTCAGGTGCGACACGTTTACAATTAATAAATACTTACACACCAACCCATCCAGGATGAATACTAATGAATATCATAATAGAAACAGTATTTTGATCATGTTTACTGTCTCAAGCCCTGAGGTCACGTGTATCAGGATCTGACTCTGTACAAATGAAATAGAATTAAATGTGAATACTCATTGAAGCACATTTAAATCTCACTGATGTGAATCTGTCTCTGGAGTCACATTAAATCACGTTTCTCTAGAGGCTACAACACCGTGAAGGAGCCGAACCGAACCGGGCCGAACCGAACCGTTCATCTCAAACCGGGTTCTGGACCGAACCGTGGATTTGATTGAACTTCTACCAGCGACCCAGACGAGCAGCTCCAGGTTGATTCTGCGTGAAGCTGAATTCTGACACTTTTTTTATTATAAGTTCAGTAAAGAGAATCTGACCCCGGTCACCGAGCTCCCTGAGCCCGCGGCTGCGGACACCGCCCCCGGGCTGGAAGCTGTCTCTCCCGGCTCCGGTTCCTCCACCGCCACACGGAGAACCTGAAGTTTAGAACCCGCAGAGTGTCACTTCACAGCCGGGAGGAACCATCCCGGGAGACGGAGCGGAGCTAACCGCTAAACCCGCGTTAGCTCCATCAGGAAAGTTAGCGACGAGCTAACAAGTTTGTTGTTGTTTGGGGTGAACGTCCATGGTGGTTCTCTGCGGGGATAAAGAGACTCACCCGCGGGCTTCAGGGTGTCCCCGCTCCGGTCAATCCATCTCAGCTCCGCGGGGCTGGAGAGTGGAGCTCCGGGAGGAACCTGGAGGCTGCTCCGTCCTGCTGGAGGTTTGTGGGTCCGCTCACAGCGCACTGTTTCCGGACTGCTCTCACTGTCCCCCCGCTGCTGGACCCGGAGCTGACACACACACAACAGCAGGGGGCGACACGGAGCCGGGATGGATGGATGGGTGGATGGAGAGAGAGAGGGGGGGGGGGGGGGGGGGGGGAGAGAGAGAGAGAGAGAGAGAGAGAGAGAGAGAGAGATGGATTGATAGATAGATAGATAGAGAGAGAAAGCGATAGAGAGAGAGGGAGAGAGAGATGGATAGAAAGATAGATAGATATATATATAGAGAGAGAGATGGATTGATAGATAGATAGAGAGAGAGATGGATTGATAGATAGATAGAGAGAGAGAGATAGAGATAGAGATGGATAGATAGATGGATTGATAGATAGATATAGAGATAGATAGATAGATGGATTGATAGATAGATAGATTGATAGAGATAGAGATAGAGATAGAGATAGAGATGGATAGATAGATGGATTGATAGATTGATAGATAGATAGATGGATAGAGATAGAGATAGAGATGGATAGATAGATGGATTGATACATAGACACAGAGATAGAGATAGCGATAGAGAGAGAGAGAGAGAGAGAGAGAGGGAGAGAGAGAGATGGATAGAAAGATAGATAGATATATACATAGAGAGAAAGATGGATTGATAGATAGATAGAGAGAGAGAGATAGAGATAGAGATGGATAGATAGATGGATTGATAGATGGATAGATGGATAGAGATAGAGATAGAGATGGATAGATAGATGGATTGATAGATGGATAGAGATAGAGATAGAGATAGAGATGGATAGATAGATGGATTGATAGATAGATACAGAGATAGAGATAGCGATAGAGAGAGAGAGAGAGAGAGAAAGAGAAAGAGAGAGAGAGAGAGAGAGAGAGAGAGAGAAAGAGAAAGAGAGAGAGAGAGAGAGAGAGAGATGGATACATGAAAATAAACACAAGTAAAATGAAAATCTGCTGTGATGATGAAATGTTGTGTATTTATTGTGACTTGACCCCCATGACCGGACCAAACCACTTTTTACTTTTATTTTCTATGAAAATAAATTTTTCTTACTTTATTATTTTGAGCTGTAAGTTAAAATAAAATATTTTTTTTGATAAATTAAACCCCCAAAGTTTTGCTGAGCCACTTCATTGGACTTTGATAGAACCAGGTGAGGTGGATTCATGAAGAGGACAGACCTAAATATGAGAAGAGCCGGTCTCGGTTTGGTTCAATCAAGTATTTATTTAGAAGCAATGAAAAGGTATGAAAAGTTACAGCAAAGCAATGGGCACCAGCAGCCGCTCCCAGTCTCTCTCCTCCTCTGATAGTTGCTGGGATAGATCTTCAGTTCATGACAGTTTAGAAAAAGGTACACACAAGCCTTGACTCGGCGACGCCTTGTGGGTCATAGTGTTGTTCATTGGAGTCAGAATATTGTGTTCCTGCTCCTGATCGACTGTATGTTCTGTTTGTGTAAACATTCAAAACAACTAAACCTAAACAACGCCACTGGGTCTGTCCCCCAGAACTTATCAGACCTTTTATCAAGACAGTTGTGAGACTGACCAGCGTAGTGACGCACACACATCTCTAGCTAACTTCAAGATTTAACACTAAGCAGCAAAGGTTATTATAAACCATTTGTGTGAAAGCCCAAACTGCTCCTGCTTTATTGTTTAGAGTACCGTTCCATAAACATCTTCACAGTCACACAGAACAGCTAAAATCCCAACAGATCCAGACGCTGTGGCTTCACTTTTGGGCTCCGTCATGTCGTCCATCTTTGTTCAGTCTATCGGTGCAAACCAGTGTCTGTCTTTCCCACAGGCCCTAAATGCAGCAGCTGCAGTGGGCGTGGTCCACCTGAGAAATCCAGGAAGTGAAGCCTCACGTGACCTCAGCAGCGTCTCAGTGAGACAGTTTGTGAAACTTCACCTGGACAGGTAAGAGACAGACAGATCTCTGGACAGGTCTCTGGACCCCTCTGTGCAGTGTGTGTGTCTGTGTGTGAGTCTTTGAGGGAGTGTGTGTGTGAGTCTCTGAGGGAGTGTGTGTGAGGAAGTGGTTTGAAAGTGGAGCCTAAATTAAGGTGTGTGTGTTCTGTGTGCTCTTCCTCTGTTTGTGGGTGAGGTGGTTTCAGCCATCTTTGTTTTTAAACTAGTAAACTTGTGATAATCTTTAAATCAAACCTCAGGATTGTTTTTTATCAGTAGCATCGTCTGAGAGGTTTGAATCTGTCGCTGCTCTTCAGTGTTGTGTATCTTCAGTAACATCAGGTTCTGTGGAGCAGCTCAAACTTCAGTTGGTTGTGTTTGAACTGACCTGAGATCAGATGGTTCCAGTAGAAGCTTTGTTTCCTGTGAGTGAGAAGGTTTCATGAACCTGTTGTTGAAGCTTCTGAACCAGTTTCCTGCACCAGAGCAGAATCAGGACCTAAGAAGAGTTCCAGGGTTGAAGACACAGACTCAACATCAAGTGTCCTAACAGACTTTAGACGTGTGAGACGTTTAAACCCTGTGAGTCACTGGTTTCACTGGTTTTAATGGGTAACGGACACACTCACCTCCATGGTAAAGTCACCAGTTGAAGTTTGAATAGTAACACGAGCGTCATCGAGCAGCTTTAACCAACATAGTGTGAAAACTAACAAACCCTTAGTCTCACTAATGAACTTGAACCACGAGCTGAAGCTAAACTACAGCAACTATAAACTGACCAGTGTCTCAAACTGTTAACTAATCAAACTACAAACACACAACTAAATGTCAACTGGAAATAATCGATGCTAACGATACAATCTAATGACTCATCCCTTGTGTTCCTCACACTTCACTCTCTGAGTCGGAGGTTTTGCACTGAAACTGTATCTCAGTGTTTAATGACTGTAGTTGAGTTAGATTTTACTCATTATGTACATTTCTTTAGAGTTTTGCAGTATTTATATTATGTATACTTCAAACTGCTTGTGTTAAATTTCATCTTCCAGTTTTTTCTTAGCAATGAAAAAGACGCCGTTATCGTCAAACATTGAAGATTCAAGAATCAGTTCCGGCCCCGAGTTACTAAAGTTACTGAAGTTAGAATATAAAGAGTCGGGAGCTTCCATCCTGGTCTTCTGACATCGTCTGGTTTGGTCTGTGCAGCAGCGATCGTGGGGCGGAGCCATGTGGTCGAGGTCCCATTGATTACAGTGCTCAACCAATCAGTAGTCAGTCTCAGCTGTCAATCATCACGTCTCAGCCTTTTCAGCCTATCATCAAATAACTTTTTTACACCAAACTGATCAGAAACACTTGAACAAACTTCAGTGAGAGAAGAACAACCTGCATCTTTTTATTATGATTTATGTTTTCGCAGTGTTTCCTCTTGGATTGTTTTAGCTGTGTGTGTGTGTGGGGGGGGGGGGTCACGTGACCTTATATGAATCTGGAAAAATGAACTATGTCCAGGGAAGATGTCCTGTGTTCCAGGTCCCATCTGGAGGTGGAGTGTATGAGCTACACTGCAGCCAGCCACCAGGGGGCGAGCCAGCTGATTGCACTTCCCATGTTGTCCATCTTATTTCCTGTGTGTTGCTTGTGTGTTTGTGTTTGAGCCTCTAACGTTGTGTCGTGCACAGAGCGATCCGTCCACAGCTCTATGGATCCTTCTGTCTCTGTCTGGTCACGTAGTCGCTCTGTGGTGTGCAGAGGGAGTGTAGGAGGAGCAGAGGTTGCTCTACCGGTCCCCCCCCCGCCTCTGGGCCTGGGAGGGGCTGAGACACACATGTGAATCACTGACTGTCTGTGTGGTAACTGACCTGATCACCGCAAATATCAATATCAGTCGATATCAGCCTCAGCAGTGACTTCCCAACACACGGCCGGCACGGGGGAGAAGTTTGACCAGATATCATTTCTAATTTTGAGAACAGACGCACAGTGAGTCCCGGCCAGTTTGACCTTCGACCTTCTCAGAATTAATGATTTCTTCTGGATTTCATGTTCATTGAGATCATCATCCACTTTGAGTCTAAAGAGAGATTTTGGCCCAAATGCTCAAAAGTGGTCAGAAGTCATATTTCCTTGTGAAAACAAACCTTTACTCGTGTGGATGATTTGTTTTGATGCTTGAAATTAATTCACCAAAGTCTTTGCCTCCTAAAGGTTGTGGAAGATATGAATCAAATTATAGATTTATAGAAAATATAGAATCAATCAATTTCTGTTTTCTTAGCAAGGTGTGACCTCCTCTGTTGTTTACCCTCAAGAGTCAAACTCTCAACTACACACACAGGAACCTCGGGGGGGGGGGTCACGAGTCAGGAGTCCTCTCCCGGGACGGACTGACGTGTCCACTGGTTCCAGTTCAGGACGTGTCCTCCTCTGAAGCTCCCAGTTCCACAGTCGTGAACTCGTTGTTCTGACTTTTGTGTTTTTTAGATCATAAGTGAGAATGTGGAAAAACATAGACGCTGGAAATAACATGTTGAGAGAAAAGGATCCGGTGTAACAGACATGAAGACTTAACATTAATCCTCCGTCTGTATTTGAGACATGACGTGTTGACGTGTTGACGTGTTGACTTGTTGACGTGTTGACGTGTTGACGTGTTGACATTAAAAGCTTCTGTTTAGAGCAGATTGTGAAACGACGTGCTCTGGTGAAACTACAAACCTGTTGTTCTGACTTGAGATGAGGTTCGTGTGAACTTCTCCAATAATTCCGACACCTCATGAAGCAGAACTAAGTCTTTGACTCAGTGTTGTGAAGTGAGTCAGTGGTTCAGGAGAGTGTGATGAGTTGGAGTATTGTCCGTCCTGTAGTGAGTGTTTGTGCGTCTCAGTCACGTATGTGTGTCTCTTTTGAACGTGTTTGCAGTTTCCAGAGGACGGACATGAATGTGGGACAGAATGTTGTAGTAAATAGTTTCTGTGCTGCTGATCTCTGAGCAGGTCTGAACACGCCCCCCCCCCCCACCCCCCCCCCGCCCTCTGTCGTCAGACCTGTCCGACTGCTCCGCCTGCAGAGCTCCAGCTCCACCATGAAGATTTTAAAGTTCCTCAACAAGACGTCAAGATTAAAAGTTGATATTTAAAATGAGGCTGCTGTGAGACCTCCTGCCAGTAGGTGGCGGTAAACCTCCCTCCTCTGGCTGAGTTTGTAGAAACAGATTTAATCTTTCCAGGAACGTTTCCGTTGATCTGCCTCTGACGACTGACTCTGTATTTTTCATCTGTTCGTCTTCAGCCCTTGACTCCAGACCTGTGACCTCTGACCTCCCCCCCCCATCGTCCTGTGCTCATTCCTGCAGTGACGTAAAGTGAGACTCCGCCCACACATGTCTGGAGTTTTATTTCACTCGTCTTCGATTCTGAAATCAGAATCTCTACCCTGTTATTGTTTTAATGACATTGTGCATCTTTCGTTGCCTCCATAGTTCAGCCATGAGGTGGCGCTCTTCTTGTGGTCCTCCTCCCCTCCTCCTCCTCCTCCTCCTCTCTTTCCTCACCCTCTTGGTCGGGAGAGAAACGGTGTCAGGATTCAGGATCTGCTCGTACAACGTGGAGAAGCTCAACATCGACAAGGCTTCAAACTACAGACTGGTCCAAACTCTGTCCAGGGTAACACACACACACACACACACACAGACACACACGTACACACACACACAGGAACATTCAGCTTGTCTATTCAGACCCACAGGGCTGTCTCCGGCCACCAGGGGGCGATCCAGGAGATTTGACTTTAGTGGAGCTGTCAGGTCGACCATCTTTATTTATTTCTATGACGCAGTCTGAGAACAACTATGGTCGACAAAGATTTTGTAATAAAGACGAGAGCGTTCACTGTCCTCGGAAAAGTAGAAGCTTTGACCCCAGTGCTCAGAAAGGAGTTGATCATCTGCTTGTTGTATGAACTCCTCCTCTCCGCCTGTAGGTGGTGTACCGCTGTGACATCTGTCTCCTGCAGGACGTGGTCGATCCCGACGGGAGAGTGGTGAAGAAGCTGCTGTCGTCCATCAACAGGTGAAGAAGTGAAAACTCTGCAGAAAGATTTCAAGACGTTTATCAACAGGAAACTTGAGGTCAAAGGTCACAGCTCGTTTTCAATCATCATGAAGCTGATCAGGTTGAGTCACAGATTCTGATGAGGGAACGTTTACACAATCCTTTGAGGTCACATGTCACATCAGAGGAGGAATCAAGATGTTCAGTCTCATCAGCTCCTCGTGATCCTCAGGACTTTGAAAAGATTGTGTGAGAAACTGAGTCTGTTGTGAAGAAACAACCACAGACAGAACCACAGACAGAAGCCTCTTCAGTGGAGGAGGACATGTTTGGTCACAAGACCACGCCCACACAAGTTTCTCACAACCAATCAGATTGGTTCAAGATTTGACATCCAGAAGGAGGTTGAGACGTCAGCAGCACGGAAACACAACCACGACCTGGGTGACCCACAACAGACACTGACACTGACACAAGCAGAGAGAGTCACTGTGGTCGGTTCTTCAAGTTCTCACCTGAACACAAATATTATTTTATTCTTTTTGGATCCTCCAAGAACCGACACATTCAAAAGACTAGCATCCATCTCTGATGGCTGACCAGTGCAGTGTGGCAACGTCCGCCTCCACTGGGGGCTACACAACAACAGACACACACCAGCCAACAGCAGACACACACCATCCAACAACAGACACACATCAGCCAACAACAGACCCACAACAGACACACACCAGCCAACAGCAGACACACACCCTCCAACAGCAGACACTCACCAGCCAACAACAGACACACATCAGCCAACAACAGACACACATCAGCCAACAACAGACACACAACAGACACACACCAGCCAACAACAGCCACACACCATCCAACAACAGTCACACACCATCCAACAACAGACACACACCAGCCAACAGCAGACACACACCATCCAACAACAGACACACATCAGCCAACAACAGACCCACAACAGACACACACCAGCCAACAGCAGACACACACCCTCCAACAGCAGACACACATCAGCCAACAACAGACACACATCAGCCAACAACAGACACACAACAGACACACACCAGCCAACAACAGCCACACACCATCCAACAACAGTCACACACCATCCAACAACAGACACACACCAGTCAACAACAGACACACACCAGCCAACAACAGACACACCCCAGCCAACAACAGACACGCACCAGCCAACAACAGACACACACCAGCCAACAACAGCCACACACCAGCCAACAACAGACACACACCAGCCAACAACAGACACACACCAGCCAACAACAGCCAACAACAGACACACATCAGCCACACACCAGCCAACAACAGCCACACAACATCCAACAACAGCCACACAACATCCAACAACAGCCACACAACATCCAACAACAGCCACACACCATCCAACAACAGACACACAGCAGCCAACAACAGACACACAGCAGCCAACAACAGACACACAACAGCCAACAACAGACACACACCAGCCAACAACAGATACACACCAGCCAACAACAGCAACACATCAGCCAACAACAGACACACCCCAGCCGCACACCAGCCGCACCCCAGCCACACACGGTTGTAGTTGTGTTTCTGTTGTGTGGCTGTTGTGAATGTGTTGTTAATGTGCATGTGCATGTGTGCGACGTCTTGGCCACTGTAGAGCTCCGCTGAGTACGTGTTCTACTTTCTGGTTAATTCCTAAAATTGTGTTTGTGTAAAATCAGCCGCTCTCAGTCGTGGATGTTTTTGATCCGATGGTGAAACGTGTTTTTTGCATCGTCCCGACAGTTGATTCATAAAATCAAACATGTCTGGTTTTAAAAGGACAGATGAAGATATAAAACATGATTCAGCTTCATAAGTGACGTCTGATGTTTTCACTATCTGAATGTTGACGTAAGGATTCACAGGTGAACTCACACAGTCGCTCCATCACTGTCTCTTAATCCATCTGGTGACCATCATGTGTCTGCTCTCTGCTCCAACAGGGAATCTCACAGGTACAGTGGATTTTATCCCTTTGTAGAATATTAATCAAAATCAACTCTAATCACCCCTTCACTAATCCTGTCTGTAAGAAGGTAACTCTCTGTTAACAGGTAACTTTCTGTTAACAGGTAACTCTCTGTTAACAGGTAACTCTCTGTTAACAGGTAACTCTCTGTTAACAGGTAACTCTCTGTTAACAGGAAGTGTGTCACTGTGTCAGACTCGGTATCGACAGGTTCTTCAGTTGAATGTTTGTTAAATGTCAAACAGACAGAAACATCCCAGAGACTCTAAAGAGGAAAGGTCCAAGCAGCCGGTGCTAGTGCGACCTCTAGTGGTCGTAAACATCAAACCTGAACTAATCCTAAAGTTAAGGAAGTTGGAATGTTTATTTAAATAGAAATGTAAAAAAAGGAGACTGTGTGTTTTTATCAGAAGTTATTGTCTGAGCTTGTTGTGGATGATGTTGTTGACCAGTGGAGTAATGAGCCTTGATGCTGCCAGGGGGCGCCACACTGACCACTGTTATAAACTGACTGTTGTCTTCAGATTTTTTTTTATTGAAAATCTTATTATGTTAATGATTATTCGCAACTTGTAATAACAGTAACAGTCTAAGATAATTGTGATGATGCACTCTTCTAGTCACACAGTGATGAAGTCATGAATCATGTAGAGAAATCAATGCTTTGATCATGGAATCATAACTCTCTGAACCGGAGATGAAATGTGAGGTGGCTGCTCTTCAGTCTGAGTACCTGTCACTCTGGATCTGCTGTGAATGAGAGTGCCCCCCCACTACTGCCATAGATTCAATTGATTCTGTGAGAGACACTGATCACACGACTGATCCAGGGTCTGCATCGTGGCTGTTTGCAAACAGACAACGTGTTGTCATCAGCGTAGCAGTGAAGATGAGCGTCATGTGACCTACATGTTTACACAGACCAGTAGTGCACCAGTACCACGCCCTGTGGGACGCCTCATTTAACACCAGGGAATTAAAACCCAAACCAATGACCAAACAAACTCATCCACTATTGTTAATAATTGGATAAATATTGATTTGCAACAGGAACCTGAGTCATAGTGACACTGATGCCATTCTGTGACTTTCTCTTTTTAAAGAAATCTTTTAACCCTGATTCATTGATTCCTTGATTCCTTGATTCATTGATTCATTGATTCATGATTCATTGATTCATTAATTCATGATTCATTGATTCATTGATTCATTGATTCATTAATTCATTGATTCATTGATTCGCTCGGCAGCTTTGTCTCTAACGTCTCATCTCAAATTGTTGGTGAATAATTAATTTACATTCTGTGGTGGTTGGTGTCTGATCTGGTTTCCTGAGTGAAAACATGGGAGTTCCAACCTAACTGCACGTCTGTGATCATTGTCATCATCATAACCATCTGTTTGTGTTGTGAACCGTGCTTGTTGTGCATGTGTGGGTCGTAAAGCCGATCCTGCTCAGGGGCTGTGTTGGGAGCAAACTGAGGACAGACACAGTGGTGGGAGACGCAAACGTTCAAATCTTAAATCCTACTTGAGTAAAATTACTTATCAGTGAAATGTACACAGGATAACTAGTATTAAAATGTTCCCTGTGGTATTTATACTTCATCTGTACAGACAGCTTTTGAAAGATTCTATTGTTGGTGTCCAGTCACTCAGAACTTGGATGTAAAGAAAAGTTCAAATTCACTTTTATTCTTTATTTTCTTTCTTTAGTTTATGTTGCGACAATAAATCCTCAAATTTAAAATGTATAAAACCTGATGTGAAGATCTGAGACGAGGACTCGTCCCTGTTTCAGTCCCCTGACCCTGAATCAGTGTCTCACCTCCACTGAGGGAACAGGAGCTGATCTGGAGCTGATCTGGGGCCGATCGGACTCTGGTTGGATTATTTGTGACAGTGTGTCTTTGTGTGTGTGTTGTGTTGAGGTATGGCAACTACGTCTACCAGTCAGTGTCCAGCAAAGGTCTTGGACGGTCTGCGGTCGACAAGAGGAAGTTCGTCTTCCTCTACAGGTGAGAAGACACAGATCTGCATTTCCACTTTAATTCTCCTGTAGGAAGGAGGAGGTGATGGAGCAGGGACCAGGACGAGACGAGGGGGGGGACCTGAGAGACAGTCGCACACGTACAGGGAAACATGACGGACAAACAAAGCTGTGTCCTGTCAGAGGACAGATCAACTGTTACTGGTTTCTTCTTCCTCTGCTGCTGGAGGATCCACCATGTTGTTCCTGAGCCTGTCCCTGTGTGCTTCCAGGAAAGAGACGGTGACCGTGATGGACCAGCACCAGTACGAGACCGAACCCCCGACCTTCGCCAGGGGACCGTTAGCGGTTGAGTTCAGGAGCCGGACGACACGTCAGTGAACACAACACACACTTGATTCCTCTTCGTGACACAACGTATAAAATAGAGCGACTCACTTCTCCCTTCATTCTTCCTCCTGTTCTTCTTCTCCCGCCTCGTCCCCTCCGTCCTCCCTGTCCCACAGTGATGAAGGATTTCATTCTGGTGCCCGTCCACACGGACCCGCTGAAGGCCGTCCAGGAGATCGACCACCTGTACGACGTCTTTCAGGAAGTCAGTGAGAAGTGGAACAACGAGGTGAGGGGGGGGGGGGGGACCGGACTGTTCACCTGAGAGGACATCAGCAGCGTCCGTCCTGAACCTGAGACACAACGTCTGCAAAACTGAAATCAGTGTTTGACTTTGTGTTCTCGTGTGTGTGTGTGTTTGTGTGTGTGTGTGTGTGTGTAGAATGTGATGTTCCTGGGAGATTTTCAGGCCGCCTGCGCCCACATGACCCGACTCAACAAGAAGAAGATCAGACTGTTCACCAACTTAAACTTCACTTGGCTGATCGGAGACAAAGTGGACACGACCGTCTCCGAAGAGACCAACTGTGCATATGACAGGTGTGTGTTCCTGTACTTATGTCTTTGTGGGGACCATTCTAAGCATAGACCCTACAAAGTGGGGTCATCTTGACCGGCCCTCACTTCTTCAATGACTGTTTGAGGGTTAGGTTCGAGTTAAGCCTTTAGTTGTGATGGTTAAAGTTAGGGTAAGGGAATAGGGAATGCATGATGCCAATGTGTGTCCTCACAAAGTACACACATGTTTGTGTGCTGAAAGTGTTATTGTTGTATTTAGAGTTTTCCTCTGTTTGTCTCAGGATCGTGGTTCATGGGAAATCTTTCCTGAAGGCGATCAGTCCGATGTCGGCGAAGGTCTACGACTTCGGAAAGGAGCTGAAACTCAGCATTTCTAAGGTTTGTTTATAATTATTGACCTTTGACCTGTTCACCATTTTTATTTGACTCTTATTGTGAAGGCCCAGGTTTGTATGTGCTGCTGCTTCTGGTTTCATCAAAGCACAAGATGGACGACCGACACCAGATGGCAGCTTTGTATCTGAGATATTTGACTTCATGTTGTGCAAAGTAAAGACACGTTGTCCATATTTATAAACAGTCACTGATTGTCTATATACACAGGATCTGATCGTCTCTTTACACAATAAACACCTGTGCTCTTGTCCAACAGGTGAGGGATATGAGCGACCACTACCCCCTGGAGGTGGAACTAAAGAGCTCCGCCCTCGTGAGGAGCTCCGCCCTGCTCCTCAAGGCCACGCCCCTACTGACCCTCCTCAGTGCCTCTGCTTTCGTCCACTTCTTCCTGTGATCGTACAGTTTTCACGTTATTCAGACGAACGCAGCTTTTCTAACGGATACATTTATTTAAGTCACGTGACCAAAGTAAATCTGACATCGGAAAAACCAGAAAAAAAAAAGGTTTTCATCATATCGAGATTAAAGATGTTTTTATGATGTTTGGATTTAAATTGCAATCCCACATTATTTACCAGATCGGTCCAGATGTCAGAGCATCATCTCATGGTCCCTGAGTTTATTACAATATAATGAATATTATGATTCAGAGAAAACTGAGTGGAGCAGTATTTTTGTTATGGCTACTGTGAGCTCTCGTCCACAGCACCACCTACTGGTGGAGGCCTTTCATCACAGTTTGACAGCTAACCGTCCCCTCCTGAATGTACGTGTGTACAGTTTATGACGCATCGTATAAATAAGTGTATTTCCATTTTTGTATCAGGTGAATCTGTCTGTTTTCTTTTTTTAAAGATCTAATGTGATCATTTCTCATCGTCTGTTCGTCTCTGCACAGAAACTGATGTAAATAGGTTTGGAAAATGAGATTTATGGTTTTTAATGTTTAGTAAAGTTTTGTATGTTGAAGTTCGTGTTATTGTTATCTTTTACTAAATCAACTATTTGTCATAGAAAGTAAATATACACACAAACACACACACGCCTGAGACTGACTCCTGATTGGTCGATGTGTCTGTGACCACTGCTGCACAGACTCTGACTTTGACTCCAAATGATATCATTGGTGCGTGATGATGTCGGACATCTTTATTTACAGTCTATAGTTTCACCACGAGGCGCCGACATGGAACTTACTTACTTGGTTTTGTATTTTAATTTCTGGCAATTTATATTTTTAATCACTACAATTCAAGTGCTGTGGTTAATATTAAATTAGATTTATTAATAAGCTTTGTAAATAGTTAATTTACAGATTCAAATTATTAAAAATACTCTTAATTCTGAGGTGTTGCAAAAAATATACTTTTACTTCAAGTAGGTTTTGATAATTATACTGTTGTACTTTTACTTGTGAAGGAGTACTGCTACTGTGGAGCAGTGCTTTACTCCACCCGACCGGGTGAGGGCGCTGCTGCGGCTCAACAGGTGGAGACTCACCTGAAGCGAGGAAGAGGAGCGACTTCCGAGCAGCAAAGATCGTCTAATAGTGCAAGAGATGACTCACTACGTGCCCAACACTGACTGTCAGTGATGTTCCTGGTTTAACTTCAACCAGCTGATGTTCAGACACAAGTGACACGTAGAAGTGAGACCTGTCGGTTCTCAGGAGAAAAACTATATGTGAACTAAACTGTTATTTGTGCTGGAGGTTTAATATGAGCTGAAACGACCGATAAGATGATCCACACGAAATTAAACTATTTAATGTTTTAACTTTTGCAGGTTCTGACAGGAAGCCGCTCTCTGTGACTCTCCTACTACTCTGATAGCTGCTAAGCAAAATGTTCTCTTCATGAAAGGCCTTGACACAGCTGATGCCATGTGGGCCATTGAAGAAAGGAATATGATGTTCCTGCTATATCCAAACAATGTCCTGTTAATGTAAACATTAGGATCCTCGAAACCAAAACAACGAAACAAAACAATGTCAACAAAGTCCCTCTGTCCGACCTCCAGAACTTATCAGACAGCTGCATGAAATATATGTGATGAGAATGAATCTAGGGGAATAATGGTTTAATACCAAAAGTTAGAATTCAGAACAATTATAAGATTCATTATTAACACTATGCAGCAAGGGTTATTTATAAATCATTTGTATAAAGGCCTTATATCTGGCCCAACCTGCTCAAGGCCCCCCCTCCTGCATTTATTGAAAATAGTACAGTCCGACCCAAGAAAAGTGAGAGTTTTTGAAACATTTAATCAAACTTAACATTCAGTGAGTTTTACTGTTGTTTAACATAAAGATCAGTGAATAATGATAGTGTGAAAAGAGACATCGAACTGAAATATGCTCATTATGTCATGATATATATTGATTATAATATTAATTCATCTGTTTTTTGTTCAGGTTTTGGATCTTTAAAACAAAGTTTCATGATTCGTGATGAAGTAAACACAAATGATAACATACATTCAAATGATATCAATAAGCAAACTGTAGATAGACAGACAGATGCCTTATTGATCCAGTATCACTAATAACAGTCGAACACAGAGCATAAGAATAATAAATGTATTGAAGTGGTCGCAGAGACAGAATCTTTTTTTATATTTGTCTGATTCTCTTGTGTGAAACGATCCCTCGGTGTTGTTCATGGTCCTGTGAATCTGCAGCGGAGTGAGCCGTCCTGTGTGCTGCCTCCTCTGTGCGTAAGGAAACGTGGCCTTACCCGGACCGAGCAGCCTCAGCAGCAGCAGCGGCCTCAGATGAAGCAGGAGCCCGCAGACCTCAGTCTCCAGCCGCCCCTCCGTCTCCAGCTCAGCTCCACCCCGTCTCTCGACCACCATGTCTGAGGCACAAACAGCCCCGGCCTCGGTCCCGGAGGCCGCCGCCGCCGCGGTGCTGGAGGCCCTGAACTCCACCGACTCCAACGGGACCGAAGCGCTCAACGCGACGGCGAAGTTCGTGGCCACCCCGGAGGGCACGGCGCTGGCGTACGTCAGCCTGGTGCTCATGGCGCTGCTGCCCATCTTCTTCGGAGCCCTGCGCTCCGTCAGCTGCTCCAAGTCCAAGGTAAGCACCGGCTGCCCCGCACAGCGCACCGGGCTCCCGGTGTCACCGCAGCCCGGCTGCCGCTGCCCCGCACCGGAGAGCTAGCTCAGCTAGCAACTAGCTAACGGTTCGTTCAGCGAAATGTTAAATTAACGAGTCAAAAGTGGAACATTGATAAAATCTGTCATATTAAACATCTCAAATCGTAGAGTCTCTGAAGAGCTCATCTTCAGGACACAACCGGAAACCACAGGTTTTCATTTAACGGTGATGCTAACATTCTAACGAGCTCCGGACAGTCTCCAGCTGTTAGCATCTCTGTTGTGTGATGCGTTCACGGGTCCTGTTGTTCTCCGGTGTTTTCACGGTCCCGATCACAGCTGCTCCAGATGTTTGTTTGCAGTCCGAGACTCTCCGTTCAGGCAACACTCCCCCTACGCACACACATCACTCACTACACACACACAACACACACGCGCACACAAACACAGACAGTTGGTATCAAAGTTAATACAAATAATAATATTAAGTGTTAGTCACGTTTATTGACGTTGTTGACAAGATGATTGACACCAGCTGGACACACTCGCGTCAAGTGTGTGTACCTGAGAGACACGTGTACAACATCCAGGTTATTTGCACTGTTGCAATAACTGAGTGTTTTTTAAGGGGGGGGGGGGGTTGATGGCGTAGACATGCGCAGTTGTTCTCTTTTACAGTTAAAATGAAACCCTCCCACATCCTGCAGCTGCTGCTCAGTGACTCGGGAACAAACTGTTCACATGAAACTGAGAAGACGCAGAAAGAAGCGAATAAGGATCTGAGCTCAGATGGACTTCATGTTCGTAGACAGTCGTCTGTATAACGAGGAAGACTGATGAGTCAGTCTCAGCTGTCAATCATCACGTCTCAGCCCAGTTTTACATCATCAAATAACTCATTAAAACCAAACGGATCAGAAACGCTTGAACAAACATCTTTGTAATAAAAACGACCTGAAGCCTGAAGCCGTCTTGAGAAGCATCTCTTGGAATTCAACCTTTTTAGTTTGGTTCCTTTGGCCACCAGGGGGTGATAGAGACACTTTGGCTTCACTCGTCTTCTGTCTCTCTGTGTGACGTTAGATCAGATGTCAGGTGTGAACGTGTTCCAGGTTAAAACATGTGGACCAGAGTCAGGCGTGGTGTTAGCTGTGATGTCGTGGGTTCGAGTCCCGCTCCTCCGCTGCTCGTCTTCCTGCTTCTTTCTCTCCATCTAACAGATTAATAATATTCACTGTTTGTCTCGACGCTCAGTCCCGATGATTCAGCCTCGATCATCTGGATGTTTTGTTTGGCTCCTGCTGCCGATCGTCCTCTTTCTCACAGATCTGATCCTCCCTCTCTCTCCCTGTCTGTGCTCATCTGTCTGTCCGTCCATCCTGTCTGTCTGTCGCTGTGTCTGTAGGAGCTCGGTGACAATGATAACGATTCTGGGTTCAGAGTGAGTATGAGATCCTCCGAGAGCAGCAAGTACACACCTGCTGCACACAGTGTGTTCACAACACTAACACATCCTAACACGGGGCCTTTGTCATGGGGATTATGAACTAACCTGCTTTGCTCAAGGACACGCCGTCAGTGGTGGAGGTTTAGATGAGTCGGGTTCGAATGTTCTTGTTTGAGTCCGGCTGATGTGAACATTTCTGATGCTGATATATTTAATGTTTGAGATGGTCCACAGATATAATGACTAATGACCTTATTCACAATAAAACATTATTTAGAATATCCCCTTGTGTTCCTGTTTACACCTGGTGTGGTTTCTGTGATCTCACGCAGACTCACACTGAGTTCAGGTGTGAACGCCTCAGATCAGATCGGGATCCGATCACGCCTCGTCTCCTCTAATCTGTCCTCTGCCACTTGTCCCCCCCACTAACTGGTTGAGCTGTTTGTTGTCTTTGATTCAGTTTTACAAGTCAACTCACTTTGAGTCTCCGTCACTCACCACAGGGATCTTCTCCTCGTCTCCTCGTCTCCTTGTTTCCTCTCCTCCTCGTCTCCTCCCTTTCTCTCCTCTCCTCTCCCTCCCTCTGTCCTGTCCCAGTTTCTGTCTCCGGGGAGTGGACGGAGGAGAATTTAGCTGGAAGTGACTCTGAGGGACGTCTGTCAATGTGCTTCAGTAGCTTTATGTCTGTATTTAACATGTTGTGTAGTTGGTGTTTGTGCAGCAGCAGCAGGTTGTCGGGTCCGACTCGTTCACAACAACAGGAACATGTGGGGATCATTCAGGCGAGGGGCGGAGCCTGGGTAGTGACGGGTTGGAAACGCCATCAACACGAGCACTTGTCACGAGGAGGCTGCAGGACAACTGACTCGTTTTGTGTTGTCACAGACAGACTGAGACAGCTTGTTGTGTGTTTGTGTCTTGAGTTTATTTCGTCAGTTTAATCCCCGTCTGTTTCTCTGTGGCTTCTCCATAAGAAACATCCACCACCTTAAGATTTCCAAACCTCATCACTGGGACCTTTCCTCCCAGTCCCAGTCTGTACACATAGTCCCACCATCACGTCTCCACCCTCACCCCGTCTCCTCAGGGCAGATGGATAAACGTGGATTAGATGCATTGTGTCAACTCAGCCTCTGTTACTCAAACCCAGATTTAACACTTTGTCTTGGGATGAAGACCTGTGAATAGATAACACCAGTGATGAGTAGTGGTGTGGATTTGAGAGGATTTTAAAATGTCTTAGGATCAGAAGAGAAACAGTAGGTGGCGCTATGAGCCATGTTCAACACATAAATATAGATAAATAAACTGAATTCTTTAAATTCCTTCAGTGAAGCTGATAAAACTCATAAACACAACTAGTAGTTTTACTTTGTTTATCACAGATACTTGTACAGAATAATTTACGAACTAAACACTAGAAGATGCTTAAAGTTTAATAAATTTTTTAAAATGTTCTCTCTGCATTTATCTCCTGTTTTTGTCTTTTCTCCCAGAATGCATCAGAAATGCCAGAAACCATCACCAGTCGTGATGCGGCGCGGTTTCCCATCATCGCCAGCTGCACCTTGTTTGGCCTCTACCTCTTTTTCAAGGTAATTGGGGTTTCCCCAGCCCTCCTGCAGGGGCCTTATGCTTGACTCCCTGTCCTCCTCACGTTCGCTCTTTCACGTCCACGTGTCTCCACCAGGTGTTTTCTCAGGAGTACATCAACATGCTGCTGTCCTTGTACTTCTTCGTGCTGGGCGTCCTGGCTCTGTCTCACACTATGAGGTTAAGCAACACACAAAGTTACACACATGTGCGTTGTGAAATATCAGACTTTTAGGAAAACGAGCCCAGAAGCTTGTGTGGACTTCTTCCCTGAAGATTTGAGCTTCCTCTGTGTTTGTGTCCCTCAGTCCTCTGATGTCCAGAATCTTTCCCACGTCGATACCAAACAAACAGTTTCAGCTGCTGTTCACTCAGGGCTCCGGAGACAACAAGGAGGGTGAGACCCCGGCCTCCTCACCGCTGCTCTGCAGGAACAACTTCAACCTGAGATCAATATCATGTCAGATTTAAATCAGACTCACGTTTCTCACTTTATCTTTCTGCAGAAATCGTCAACTATGAGTTTGACACCAAGAACCTGGTGTGTCTGGTGATCAGCAGCGTGGTCGGAGTCTGGTACGTGCTCAAGAAGGTAACGTCTCAGAGGTCAAAGGTCAAATCACAGTGATGAGGGTAAAATAGGCTCAACTAGAATCGAGACCAATATTCAGGAGGGAACAAATTCTGATATTTCATAAATATTTTAATGACAATCAATCGTAAGATGTCTGTTCTGCTTTGTTCTGTCAAATAAAAGTTTTGATATCAATTTATACTGAAGGACTCTAGTCTGGAGTCCGTGATGTCATAGCCATATACTGTGACCTCACATCCAATAGCCTCTGTTTTGTGACATCACAGCACTGGATAGCCAACAACCTGTTCGGCCTGGCCTTCGCCCTGAACGGCGTGGAGCTGCTGCACCTGAACAACGTGAGCACCGGCTGCATCCTGCTCTGGGGCCTGTTCGTCTACGACGTGTTCTGGGTCAGTGGATCGCTGGGAACTGGGATGTGAGTCACATGGTCACAGGTCACATGACCATAAAGTTTGATTTGAGTTTAACTTCTCCACAGGTGTTCGGGACCAACGTCATGGTGACGGTCGCCAAGTCCTTTGAAGCACCAATCAAACGTGAGTGTGTGAGACGGGGGCGTGTCATCTGATCTCCCTGCACGGATCAGTCCAGTCTCTCTGATGCTGTCCCCCCCCCCCCCCCAGTGGTGTTTCCTCAGGATCTGCTGGAGAAAGGTCTCGGTGCCAGTAACTTCGCCATGCTGGGGCTGGGAGACATCGTCATCCCTGGAATCTTCATCGCTCTGCTGCTGCGCTTCGACGTCAGGTAACGCGAGGCCCCGCCCCCTTCTTATCCACGTTAACGTCTTCCCGTCGCCGTGTGGTTTAATAAAGTTTTATTCAAACTGCAGCCTGAAGAAGAACAGCAAGACGTATTTCTACGCCAGCTTCCTGGCCTACATCTTTGGACTGGGCCTCACCATCTTCGTCATGCACACCTTTAAACACGCACAGGTATGATCTCTGCAGCCAATCAGAATCCACGACCCCCCCCCACATGAACACTGGTCTCACTCGTCTTTGCTCCCGTGTCCCAGCCCGCTCTGCTCTACCTGGTCCCGGCCTGCGTCGGCTTCCCCGTCGTCGTGGCTCTGATCAAAGGAGAGCTCACCGAGATGTTCAGGTGAGTGACCGTC
Source organism: Pleuronectes platessa (assembly GCF_947347685.1). Lineage (NCBI taxonomy): Eukaryota > Metazoa > Chordata > Actinopteri > Pleuronectiformes > Pleuronectidae > Pleuronectes > Pleuronectes platessa. Next base: position 1,427,569 of record NC_070631.1, read on the forward strand.
ACATGACCAGGGTCCTGCTAATCTCATTGGTTTGGTTTTATTCATCTGCACAAGGTTTATTTTTAAATAGTTTGAGGAGAATAAAATAATTTGTTTCATGAATGATCCAAGGACCATAGGAAAGTTTAAAATCGGACAAATCCTTTTAATTTTAATACGTTTTTACAGTTTCTCGATACAATCATGTAGTTTTGAGGATTTTATTTTATTTTTAAAGAAAATATTTTAAAAAAATGTTTAATCCTTCCGACAGGTTTTGTTTTTCAAAGAGTAAAATTTTCAGAAAAATAACAAAATGAGGCCGAATCGTTTGCTCAGATTCCTGAAACATCAGTAAAGAGTTTTCATTCTGTGAAAAAAGATGCGTCTGTTTGAAACGATGTCACCGTCACTGACCACACGATCATGCTTCCTCTCTGTGGCCACGAGGGCAGAGCGGAGTTCTGACGGCATCGAACATGGTGACGGTCGAGCCGGGTGACAAAATGAACGCCTTGAGAAAGAAGCTGCAAACGGAGAAACCATGAAATCTGATGGAACTGCTCAGTTTCAGAACACGTGCACGAATATGGATGAAAAGAGGAAAAGAAGGATTCGTCCGTTTACGTATATTTAATATATTCAGGAAACGCAGAAAGGAGGAGAAGGAGGAGAAGGAGGAGAAGGAGGAGGAGAAGTTCACAGCCACGATTTCACCAGTTAATTATCTGTCCTATGAAAAACCGCGGCTTTTAAATTGTGTCTTAAACTAGAGGTGGAAAACTTTACATCAGATGTTTTGGGAGCTCGTCTCATCTCTTCATCCTCTGTGACGTCCTTCTCCTCCATCGCACATCGTCTCCTTCTCTTCCCCCCATCTCTTCTTTTTCTTGCTCCTTCACCTCCTCCTCTCCCCCTTTTTCTCCTTCACGTTTCTCACCCTCTTCATCAGAGGAACTGTCTTAGATTTTAACTTAAGATAAAACTTGACACCTTTTCTTTCTCTCTTGTCTTTCCCTCTCTTCCTTCTTCACCTTTCTGTCTTTTTTTTACTTTCTCTCCTCCCCCGTTCATCCTGTCCTCCCCTCGTCTCCTCCTCCTCCTCGTGGTTAGCTATGAGTCGTCAGAGGTCGTTCTCCCCGGCTCTCCCAGACTCACTTCCTTCCCGACGGTCAGCGGCTCGCCCGCCAGCCTGGCTAGCTCCATGGAGGCCATCTCAATGGCGACAGGCTCCTCCCCCCGCCACCGCCGCTCACAGCCCGACTCCATGTAGAAGCCCCGCCCACTCCCCTCTTAACTCCCCCCCCCTCTCACCTGGGCAGGTAAAGAGCCCGATCAGTAGAAAAGTAACGTCACGCGTTCATCCCTCCGTCTGTTGGTCTGAAGTTATTACATCTGTTCATTTGTGAGAACAAAGTATTTTCTCAGGGGGCGGGGTCAAATCTTTCCAAGTCAATGAGGTCATCACACTGACACCCCCCCCACCCTTCTCTTCCTCCAGGTACGAGGAGACGCCACCCGCGGAGGAGGAGGAGGCGGCGGCTATCGGCGACTCGTCAGAGAAGAAGGACCAATAACATCCACCGCTGCCTGCCCCGCCCCCCCACCCACCATCATCCAGCCTGCTGCCACCACGTTTCACTGAAGCCCCACCCCCCCCGCCTCCTCAGCTTCCTGTTGGTTGCCGGGGGGGGGTTGCTAGTGTCTCCATCGTGTTTAAACCCACGGCACCGGCTGCTGTCGTGCTCATGGTGGCGGTGTGTAATTAAAGGTTGTTGTGTTACAACAGCCGAGCCTTGTTGCCATGTTTCCTCATGTTTCCTCTCAGCTGCTCTCACACAGGGACCCCCCCCCCCCCCCCCCCCCGCGCGGCCCCCGTGTGTCGCAGTCTGTCGCCTCAGACGAACCAGGAAGTGAGCGAGCGCTTGTTTTCGTCTTTCACAGCCTGAAGAGAAGAGAAGAGAGAGAGTCACAGGGTGAAGCGAGCGCTTCTTTCTTTTCCTGTTTCCTCGGCTGCTCTTCATTCTGCCTTCTGCTTTCTCATCTCAACCTTTTCTGTTTAGTTTTTCTCAGTTTTTTATTGTTTCGTGTTAGAGGCCAGAGTTTTAAGATGAAGACAAACGGTTAAGTTTTGATTGTAAACCCGTCATGTCTGAGTGTTGATGTGAATCAGCTGCTTCACACCAGGAAATAAACTCTGGATCAGAGCTGTGCTGCTTCGTTTGCTTGTTTGCTGCTGCAGCTGCAGGTCACATGGTCTGAGGGTCACATGGTCTGAGGGTCAAATGGTCTGAGGGTCAGAGCTGGAGCTCGGTTTGTTCAGATTTATCTGAGGTTGACATGAATGTGAAAAAAAGATGATAAAATTGTAATTTATTTTTATCCAGCTCCATTTAAAATGATTCTGTTGTGAAGTTTTATCGTCAGTTAACCAAACAGCAAGCTGCCGATCCACTTTATTCTTTTTAGTTAAAGTTTTTCAACTTATGAGCGAAGACAATGGTTTCAGTTAATTTGATAAAACGCCTCTGGCAAAGTTTTTATAAGTCTCATGGATCAATTTGTCCGTTTTCATTTCAAACACGGAGAAGACTGAATGGAAACTAATTAAAGATTCATTTGTGTTTGTGTCTAAAACACAAATCACCAGATGTGAATGTTTCAGACTCAACATCTGTTTCCTGCAGATCAACTTTACCTGTCGTCTTAAGGAACCACACAAACATGAGCCGGGTTTTCACTCTTAACGTTCTGGCCTGAGAGGCGAGGAGGAGGAGGAGGAGTCAGACTGAACCTCCTCCTCATTTATGTAGGAGCCTGAGGGGGAGGAGCCTCGTCAGATCTGATGTTGTCATGATTAGAATTTTTGCTCTTTCTCATGAATAAATTTGAAAAGTAATTTTTCATCCAAACATTCCGTTCTGAAGCTTCTTCACTGTGACGATCTTCAGTTTTTCTGTCTTTATATTCTTTCAAGCTGATTTCCTTTTTGTTTTAGTTCCTTCATCAAACAAAACCTGTTACATCCATTTGTCTTCAGATATTTGTCAGTTTCAACCCTGAAATTAAAGAGTCTGGTCTTTAAGGTTTGCAAGCAGGAACTTATGATTTCACATTCAGATGTTTTAAAGCTGTCACTCAAAACCCCGCTCTCACTCTCTAACTCATTCCCAATTTAATTTGTTATATCTGCACCTGCCGTTCTACTGGTTTAAGGATATTTGACCGAGTTGTTGCATAAAATAATCAAAGAGCAAAGGAGAAATCAGTGATAATTGAATGAAAACATTAAAAATCTGAACGTGAAATCAATGAATCCGGTTCAAACACGTATTAGAAACCTTGAGGCTCTTTAACCGAACTGAATCTACTCAACAGATTTACTGCTTGAGCTGAGCTTCACATTAATGTCTCACGTCCAGACTCTGATCATTAAAGTCTGAATTTGTGGAAGATTTTCTGAATTCACAGCAAAAGTCAGAACTTTCATATTAAAGAGCGACTCCAGACATTTACTGCAACATTATAAAACTTTGTGAATCCTTAAAGTCTCAATTAATCAATGATCAACATTAAATGAACAGAAGCAGAAATATCCAGTTATTTGTCTCAGTTCAACTCGAGCACCAGAAATTACATTTCCCAGAATGCATCTCTATAGACAATACCAGTGTTTTCACAGAGTGGAAATGACGATGACCAGTAAAATGATCTTTGTGTTAAAAAAAAAAAGGGAGTGGCCCATTACAGTATGTTTCATTAAGATTATTTATTTTTATGGAAAACGTCAAATACAAAATAATAGTTTGAAATTCAAAAAGGGAATTTAGGAACTTGAAATCTGACATTTTCCTTATAAAGATTTCATCACAGAATCTACAGAGTTCCTCAGTTTGTTGAATCATCTGTTGTGTGTCACAGAAACATCAAGAGGCGTCGCTCTCACGTCTACTTACAGATTTTTGAACAGTGCAGATCTTTTAAGTTTTTAGTTGCTTGACAAACGTTTGGATGTAATTAGCTTCACATTAAGATTCTTCATGTTATTGATGTTGATGCTTTATTAAGAGTTTTGTATTTTCATGTAAAAAAAAAAAGACAAAATGAAAGAGTCACACATGTTCAGCTCGGTGACGTTCAGTATCTCTTCATGTTGAATATAATGTTCCTGAAATGTTTCTTCTCTGGTTGTGTTCGTGCAGGAGGTCGTTTTATGGCCCCGACTGTATCTATTTTATTTGCAATAAACCTTTTGGGTGTTTTGTTCACCATATAGAAGCAGAACTCTGACTCCGCCTCATTCTTTGACTCACACATCAAGTTTTCCCATCATCCTGAGCAGCACTTTGATATTCATATTGAAGGAGCACATCTATGATCTGTGCTGGATCAGATAATGTGATGTGTTTGAGACATTCCACATTGACAGTTCAACATTTATGGTTTTTAGATGGGCACTTAAATTCCATGTCTAAAATGAAATCCTAGAGAAACACACAGGAGCTAGAATTGATCCCTGAGGAACTCCACATTTAAATAGAACCACGGTTCCTCTTCATGTCCACGACGAAGAGGAGGAAAGACCGAGGCAGACAGAACGGGTTTCAAATCAGGTTGGATCCAAACTCTCCAGCTCAATATTCACACTATGTATTTGCTTGTGTTTGGAAAATAGAGTCTCCTTCTGATTTCAGTGCTGTTTTTCATATTTAATAAAAAAAAAGAAAAAGTTTGCAGATTAAACATCACTTTACTGATTACAATTTTAATTTGTTTACGATTCAAGATAATTTCCTCAAAAAGCCTAAAATATTGACATAAAACTCAGAAGTCAGATAATCTATGATGTATAATTGATTATTTAATAGTTCGAGGCAGATAAATAAAAAAATATTTGTTGGTCCTTTTTTAGTTTTTTACTGAAATATTTTGTTGTTTGGGTGCAACGTGAGTTCCCTCCCGAAAGTCAATGCTTTTATTTTGTAATAACCAGAAGTTTTCTCATCAGTAATTATGCCCAAAATGTATTGTTATTACTACTAATATTACTACTTATAATGATAAGAAGAAGAAGAAGCAGATGGAGAAATTAGTCGTGTATATTTTTTCTGTTATTTGTATTGATAATAATAAAAGAAGAAATGTTGTTTGTGTATATATATTTTTATTATTAATATTAATAAGAATACGAATAAGAAGGATGTGAAGAAGAACAAGAAGAGAGTAGAATAATTAATGAGCTGTGTTTTCAACCTGTTTTTATTGAGTAGTTTTCTGCTGTAATCAATTGTTTGTGGGTATTTCACTGCATTAGACTTTTAATCCGAAAAATATCCACTAACCGGAAACGCAGCCGTACATCCGGCGGTGGGTCAGGCGGAACAAAGGTTCTGGAATCGAACTCGTCTCTGCTCCGTGTGGTTCCTCCGCGCTGAAGATGGGGGAGGCGGACGTGACGCTGAATCAGACCGATGAGAAGCCCCCGGACTCGGCGCTGGTCCCCGGGGAGGACTCGGTGGTGTGGAGCCACGAGGTGGAGGTCTGCCTGTTCCACGCCATGATCGGACACAAGCCCGTGGGTAAGAGCCGTTAGCATGTTAGCATGTTAGCTGCTGGAGCTGCGGGGCTCCACAGCCCGAGGACCGGGGACAGGCTCCCGAGGGGCCCCGGGGGACACTGCGGAGTTCCGGGTAGTTCCGCTGCTTCGAGCCGGTCGGAGCTGGTTAGTGACGGTGACCGGAACCAGCTGGAAACACAACTTGAAAACAAACTGTGACGTGTTCAGGTTTAATCCTCTGAAGTCAGGACCAGTTCGAACTGTTCGGTCCGTAGAAGTTTAAAGAACCAGTGGGTCCCAGCAGAATGTGCTGGGACCCGAGTCCGAGAAACCAGTTTCACTTCGGATTCAGAACTAAATTGATCCCAAGGAGAACAATTGATTTACAGTTTGCTCTGTTCACATTCACAACAGACACAGGTCAACAGACTCAGGTCAACAGATCAACAGATACAGATCAACAGACACAGGTCAACAGACACAGGTCAACAGACTCAGATCAACAGACACAGGTCAGTGGAGGACGTCAAATAAACAGCGATAAAAAGACAATAACCAGTTAATATATAGAGACATGTTGTTATCGTGTAGAAATCCTTGAGCTGTCACTAGAGTGGGCCGACTGGGGATCTGTGAGTTCTCCTCACAGGCTCAGAGGTTCACACGTCTCTCTGATCTGGGATCAGACCATGACGAGGACAGACCAGCTGTTCTTGTCTTTAATGGACAATCTGCTGAACCAGCAGATACGAGATGAAAGACCTTCGATAATTGAACAATAAAAGAAAGAGTTTCCTCATCATGTGATTCTCTGTGATCACTCGACTCAGAGTTCATATCAAAGAGTCAGGAAGCTTCAGGTTGAGCTTCAGCTCCATGAGGCTGGGTCACTGGTTCTCCATCTACCTGGTGCTGAACGGACCACTGTTAAAGGTTCAGTGTGTAGGATGTAGTGACATCTGGTGGTGAAGTGTCGCGTTGCAGCTGAACCTATGATGATGCAGTCATCATAGAAACTCAGAAGCTTTAGTTTGTCCAGTCTGGGCTACTGTAAAAAAAAAACATGGCTGCCTCCGTAGAGAGGACCTGCTCCTGATGTAAATATAAAGTTTGTAAATATAAAGTATGTAAATATAAAGTGCCCATTCTAGGGTAAAGAAAACAACTATTCGTATAATTTAGAGAAAACACACTAATTAAACATGACTAGAATTATTTAATATTCGATTTCTGCCGATCGATCCTTCACCTGAATCTCACACACTGGACCTTTAAGGTTGGGATAAGACGTAAACATCCGTCAGCAACCAATCAGATCACTGGAAAACCACAGTGAGGGATCTACAGGATCCCATCTTCCTCTCGCTGGACAAAAATGATGCCAAAACATCCGAGGATTTGAACGCTGCCATCTTGTGTCTAAGCTGTCAATCATAACGTCCCAGCCCCATTTATTATCATCAGATAACTAATTCAAACTGAACTGATCAGAAACATGAAAACTTGAACAAACATCACTGAGATAAGAACGACCTCAAATTTAACATTTATATAACGTCTACTTTGAATTATTTTTTTATTTAGTCCATGTCCCATCTGCTAACATGGAGGAGGCGGGGCTTGATCAAGATGATTTGGCTTCACTTTTGGGAGCCGTCATGTCGTCCATCTTTATTCACAGCTTGTTCAAGCTTTTGATTTAATTAATTATTTGAGGATATAAAAACTTTTTCAGTTGCATGATGGACAGCTGAGACTGGCCCCTGATTGGCCGGTCTGGTGTATGGGCGGGAATTCGATAATGCGGCTCCACTACTCCACACAACCGTGAGATGGTGGCGCCTGAATCTGAGACATTTTAGCTTCGAGAGGAAGTGGAGACTTTATACAGTCTGTGATTGGTCCTCGTGGTCGTCCTGCAGGATGAGTCTGGAGCCAATCAGACGCCTCCTGATGCGACGGATGAGAATCTGAACTGAATGAATCGTTACCTTGTGTTTGTGCTGATGAACCGAGTCACAGAACTAACGGATGTGAGCGGGTTGAGGAGGAAGTGGTTGACCGTCTGTTTGAACGTTCAGGTGTGAACCGTCACTTCCACATGATCTGCATCCGAGACAAGTTCAGTCAGAACATCGGACGCCAGGTCTCCTCCTCTGTCATCTGGGACCATCTGGGGACCATGTACGACATGCAGGCTCTGGTGAGGACACACACACCATGTGTCTGCGCTCAGCGCTCTGAGGACTTTACCTGACCCTGTGTGTGTGTCTGTGTGTGTGTGTCTGTGTTATGCGTTGCAGCACGAGTCAGAGATTTTACCATTTCCAAACACAGAGAAGAGTTTCTCTCTGCCTGATGACATCATCCAGGAAGTGAAAGAAGGTGAGACGTGATGTCATGTGTGACATCATTAACACTCGGGTCATTTAGTGACATCACAGCTGTTTCACGATGAACACGAGCAACAACATAAATTAAGTTGAATTATTATCCCACATAAATAAATATAAAGTATTTAGCGTCGGTTTAAATGAAGTATTTTTAGTTTGTAATGTTGTGTTCTCTTATAATTTATTATAAAGTAAAGTTGTGTGTTTGTATTGTTGTGTTCTCTTGTCCTGTGTTGATACTTCAGAGTTATTCCTTGTCATTAGTGAGTCGTTCTCAAACTCTTCTACAAACAAGTCACTTTTTATACCCAATGTTTTTAATTAAATGAAACTGAACTGTCTTTATCACTGTTAACTGTTCGTGTGTGTGTGTTTGTGTGCGTTTGTTTGTGTTTGTGTGTGTAGGGAAGCTGGGCTCGGAGGAGGAGAGCAGAGATGAGTTCAGGATGGAGAGAGAACCTCCAGCGACACATGAAGAAGGTATCGAACCTAAACGAGCCTCGGTCACAAGGTTCAGTGTCGAGTGTTCAGTGAATCTGAATCTGTCTCGTTGTCTCCTCCTCTTCAGGCAGCAACTCGTCGGTGAAGATGTCCGAGCGAACGAGCAGCAGCCGGGACAAGGAGAGAGAGCGAGACAAGGAGAAAGGAGGGAGCGAAGGAGGTGGAGGTGGAGGAGGAGGAGCGAAGGAGGCGGAGAAGAGGAAGAGGAGCCGTGCGGCTGAGAAACTGCTGTCGTCTTCCAACCCTGCGAGTCCGGGAGGAGTCAAGAGGAGACGCACCTGAGGGACGGAGAGAGAGAGAGGGACAAGGGGGGAGGGGTGAAGGAGGAAAAATGAACAAGTGAAGACGAAGAAGGTGGCATCAAACCTGTGAGCTTTGTGTCACCTGACCATTTGCTGTCCGGTCGCAGTGCCGCCGACATGAGTGACGTCACCACGGAGAGAAAAAACCACCATGAACGCCTGTTACCGCTCCGTGGCCTCTGATTGGCTGATTCATCGCCCGTCACAGTTTTCCATCATGTGATCAGAGTGGGAGGAAGTGACACGTGTGGACGTCACAGCTCTTGATTTTTTTATTTGTGTTTTTATTATATTGTTGTTTTAGAGAAGAAGAGTTGTTTTAAAGTCAGTTTTGTTTTTTAGTTTCCGTTCGATTCGCTCGAAGAATCAACTGAACGTCGTCAGACGATGAAATACAAACATCGTGAAGTCAGCAAACGTCAGAGTCGACTCGACGTGCTTTCAATCTCACAATAATTAAATTGTTGATAATTCAAACATTTTAGGTTGAATATAAGCGTCTGTCGCGCTCTGTAACTTTTTAATTTGTCCGTGTGTGGGCGGGGTTTAAGTCACGTGAAGGTTGTGACGTCGATCTGAAACGTTCGATTCTCCACGATGCTAACGACGTCACAACGTGTTCTTTTATTTCACACTTTCTTCTCTGGTCAGAACCTCGTGCCTACGTTACCCAGTGTGCAGTTCTGCTGTTGTCTCAGTACTGATGTGTCCTGAAGCTTCTGTCCGACGCCACGTCACCGACTGCAAATAAAGATGGACGACGCATCTCCACTTCCTCTCACTGTCCAGAAGTGAAGCCAAAATATCTCAGAAACGAACGCTGCCATCTTTGGCAAAAATGTATTTAACGTTTACTTTTTATTTTGTTGGTCCGTGTCCCATCTGCTAACGTGGTGAAGGCAGAGTTAATGACCTACACTGCTGCCAGCCACCAGGGGGAGTTTAAGGGAATTTGGCTTCACTTTTATAGAGCTGTCACGTCCTCCATCTTTATTTACGCTCATGTCCAGAGATGCTGAAGTCACCTGGAGACGAGACGTGCGTGACTGGCGTCAACAGACTTGTTCACGTCATCGGTCACAGACCTGAACGCAAATGGACAGACGTACGACAGACGTACGACAGACGTCCGCGCAGTCAGAGCAGCGACACACCTGATGTAGCGTTTAGCCATAGAAAACGTATCTTCCAGTTTGTTACAGACCTCCATATCGACAGCGGCCATCTTGGTCGTTCTAGAAAGCAGTTGAGTGACGCTCGTCCGTCAGTCATCGTATCGAACCCTCAGATAAACGGTGATTAGTCTCAGTGAAGAGTTTCTGTCCCTGGGTTCTGTCTGTGAGGTCGTTGCTGTTCCTGCAGACGAAGCTGAGGGCAGAGACGTGTCCGTTCACCTCCGGTTTTAAAAGCATCTTTGGATCCGAGCGTCGGTGGAGAAGATCCCAGCAGCTTCTCACCAACATGAACCTCTGAAGCTTCACGTCATGAAGATGTGTGACTGTTCACTGTTCGATTCCAGAGTCTCTTCTGTGTGCAGATGAATTCAAGTGTCCACGGATAGTGAGCAGAAAACTCTCTGATCAATATCCTTTAAAAAGATGGTCTCTTTTTTTTAAACGTCATGTTATTTATTGATGGATGATGAGCTCATACATGAGTCTGTTTGTGTCATTAAAGCTGAACTCAGATCAGATATGACTCATTTCATTATTCAGTAACTAAAGCACTCGCGGTAGAGTACTCCTAATGTACTTGTAATCGAGTATTTTAATTTCATAGTAAAATATTTTAATTGTACTTTTCACCTGTTGTAAATATAATAAATATAATCACAGAAAATATAAATACACACTTTTAAACAAAAAATTGACTTCATGCATATATATATATATATACACACATGATCAAATATGTATATATAATTAAAAAATGGTTTTTCAAAATTTTTCATGGTTTAAACAAAATGTTTAACTATTAAAATGATTTAACTAATCAATAAAGAAATGGACTAATCAACGATTAAAATAATTATATTGTTATAGGGAGTAAGGACTTTTATAGTTGTTACAGGTGAAGCTGCAGGACGTCTCTGCAGCCACAGGGTGGCGCTGTCCATCTGCTAAAATGTCCGTCCTAAAATCATTTATTAATTTATCTAAATTATATTAAGTTTCTAATAAAGATTTGATGGTTAGAAATATCTGGTGAAACATTTTAATACATATAAATATGAATATATAATTTCATTGATAAATACGTCTCAGGTCAGACCGAATCATCTTTCATTCAGTGTTTCTGTTTGATGAGCTGAGAAATCCTGTGAAACAACCAAGAGATCAGTGAACTCAACTTTTTAATCAATCATCTTACTTTAAAAACATCAACTGTACATTCAAGGGTTTCTTTCAACTTATATGTATTTATAAGATCATGTCTCAGTTTTCACATTTAACTTAAAGATCAAGTATTTATCCATCTCTCCATCTTTCTATCTTTCTATCCATCTCTCTCTCTGTCTTTATAACTTTCTATCTATCTATCCATCTATCTATCTATCTATCTATCTATTTATCTATCCATCTATCCATCTATCTATCTATCTAGAAAAAGGGGGGAACAG